>NW_027173285.1:0-91191 GCF_018151085.1 Drosophila tropicalis
ATAGTTTTTTTATTTAAATTTCCATAATTCACACCAATATAATTTGCAAGTTCAATTCTTATATCTGTTAATGTTGTTTTATTCATTAAGGCAATGGCCATTGGACCACAGGATAATTCTTTTACTCTTTGAATTAAGAGACCACTTAATATGTCAACTAATCTGCTATTGTTTTCAAATACCGAAAAATCAGTAATTTCCTCAACAATTGCTCTTACTTTAAAATCAAGATCTCGAACGGTAGTTACCCTTAAGTTATTAATTTTTCTGGTTAGACCCATTTGATCCGTTCTTGGGCGATAATGATGTCGAAGACGAGTTTTGCAATCAGCCCAAGATGTAGGGGGTTAATATTAAGCATAGTTCTAGCCTGACCTTGAATTTTGGTGTTGAATATAACAGTGAAGACCTGGTCGTTATCATCATACTCCTCCATGATTTGGTTGACTGCCGAAATGAAACCATGTAACGTTCCCTCCTGTCCAGTGAACACCGGCAAGTACCTTGTTTCCTTCTCGATGCTGTTTCTCTCCCTTGTTGTTGGATTAGAATGCATTTCTTGATTGGATATTATTATTGATGTTAGCATTTGAATGCATTGTTGAATTTCGTTAATTTGTGCCATTTTAATGGTGTATGTTTTATTGTTTCGTTAACTTTTTTTTTTTTTTTTTTTTAAGTTTCCACAATAATTCTGTTTGTTTGCACAAAGTGTTTTTACAATATTATATTGTTTCGTTATTTGTCACAAAATGTTTTTATAATATTATATTGTTTCGTTGGCCTAGATTTTCTCCAAAGTTTCCACAATATATATATTTTATTTTGTCACTAAATGTTTTGTTTTCCACAGTATTATATTGTTTCGTTATCTTTGATTGCGTTCAAAGTTTCCACAATATTTTAGCTGTGAACTCGAGTACCGACTGCGCCAATTAAGATTGAGTCTGTTCTGGTTGAGTGTTAAATCAAGACTGCTTTATTGAATCAAATCATATTCTGGTTTGGCTTACATCTAAGTGTTTATAATGTTTTCTTCTGGTCACTTTTCTTGTGACACTCTATGTTTAGGGAAACTGTCACTTATCTTGTGACACTCTATGTTTAATGGAATGGTATTGTTTATGTTTACATTAATGTGGAGTGTAGACCTCTTGGGTCGGCTGTTATAGGAAGTGTTGCTAATGGCATAACTTGCGTGTCTCATTGAAAAGGGTTATGTCTGCGACTTCATGTGTTTCAGCACGAAGGCAATTCATCTCCAGGCTACCTTCGACCTCACCACTGAACGATTTCTCACAACCTTCTCTCCGTTTGTCGCGCGGAGACAATGCCCACACCGCATTTAGTCCGAAAATGGCAAAACCTTCGTAGGGGCCTCAAAGGCGCTCGAAAAGATTTCCTGAACGCCACCAAGCTGAATAAACTGAAGGCATTTCCCCAGCATATTTTATCCTGGCAGTTCATTCCGCCGAGCGCCCTTCATATGGGAGGACTGTGGGAAGCAGGGGTCAAAAGTTTTAAGACCCTATTTTACAAGTCCTCTTTTACTGTCAAGTACACGTTCGAGGAACTTTCCGCTCTCGAGCCAAATTCTCCCATGAGCGAGGATCCAGAGGATCTGCTGGCATTGAGCCTGGGGCTGACGGTTTGGTTCGAGTTGCTACAATATGTTTGTAATGTTATTACTATGTTATTCTAGAACATGCTACATCCTCCCTCTTTAAAAAAAAATTTTTCTTTCTTTCATTTTGAACGTTTTATTGTTTTTTTAATGATATATGTGGTAAAAGTATTTTTGTATAAAGTAGTGTCATTAAAGGTAGATAATTTATTTGTTTTGTTTTATTATTATTATTATTTTTTTATATATTTTTTATTATATATTCTATATTTTTTTTTTATATTTATATTATATATTTTTACCCTATCTTTATGCACTAATTGTTTCTTATTCTTTGTATCTTTAGTTAAAATGTTATCCCTATCCTTTATTTCTTCTATAATGTATGGGCCTAAATACTTAGGTTCTAACTTAGGTCCTGACCCGTATCATTACGGAATAAAACCTTATCTCCCATTTCTAATTCGATATTTTTTACTTTTGTATCATATATCTCCTTATTCTTTGCTTTATACTATTCTAACATTATTCTGGCTCTTTTATAAGCCTGTTCTAATCTAAATTTTGATTCCTTAGCATAATCATCTATGTTATATAGTGGATTTATCTTATCAACACTATTAAAATGTTTGGGTAAATTGAAAAGTTTTACGAAATACCAACTCATATGGACAATAATCATGTACCATAGAGGGTGTTGTATTAAAACAATATGCGAAGTATCGTATCCATACATCCCAGTCAGTTTTGTCAACTGAAATGTATGATCGTAAAAATTCATTTAGTGTTCGGTGGCTTCTCTCCACACCGCCTACAGTCTGGTGATGATGTACAGTTTAAGTTATTTTTTTAATTTGCAAGTTTTTGCATAAATCTTAAATTATGCCAAATGCCACAACTGAAAAGTTATAATTAATGGAGTTTTTTCGTGCTTTGTTATTTTTGCTTAGATATATCTCGTGTCAAATTCCTCCAATAGTAATGCCTCTTTATTTTGGCCATAGTTCTTAATATTCCAGTGTGACCTCCTTTTATAGGGTCATCGTGGAACGTAAACAGTATTGCTTCTTTTTCTTTATCATTATTTGATAATAGGGTCACCGGTTCGAGTAGCACTACTCTTAAGAATTGTAAAATTTTATGGCCCATATTTTTTGAAAGATTCTATTGAAATAGTTTCAAAGATCTTTTCGCTCGGTGCCACTTTGAATTGACTGATATTGAGTATACCGGCTTCTTTTTTCGAGCCTTTGAAAAAATGACCTAAGTCGAGAATTCCATTGGTATACATATGCAAATGGCAATTCTTGCTATAACTTTCTTCATATGTTTGAATGTGCTTAAAGAATCAGTTATTCGCAAGGTCACTACTTTTCGTACTTCGTCATTTACAATGACGTCATATACATTGGGCTTAGAAGCGTTAAGAGATTGCTTTTGCAACTCCTTTATATTATTTTATTTTCCTGCGCATTAATTTGACTGTTTACTCTGGTTTCTGGTATTGTTATTATCTTTTCTTTTTAGATGTTCTACCGTAAAATTATATTCCTCGAGTTCAAGTCGTATTCTGGTTAGCTTGGAACTTGGATTTGTCATTGAAAACAAATAAGTTAACGCTCTGTGATCTGTTTTGACAGTGAAATGTCTACCATAAATGTATGGTCTGAAGTATGTGCTTGCCCAGTGAATTGCAGCTAACTCTTGTGCAGTTATACTCTTATTACTTTACCTTTTGTGAAAGCTCCAGACGCGTACGCTACTGGAAGCTGTAGTCCATTTTTATTTTGTGTGAGAGCTGCTCCCCATGCATATTTACGTGCGTCTGTGATTATGCAAAATTCTTTGCTAAAATCTGGATACTGTAACAGAGTTGGGTTCATTATTGCTGATTTTAAATGCTCAAACGCATTTTGACAATCACTTGTCCATTCGAATTTAACATTTTTCTTACATAATCTTGTTATGGGACGAGAATATTCAGCGAAGTTTTGTCTAAATCTTCGATAATAGTTGCAAAATGCAATGAATCTTCTAACGCTGTCCATATCATGTGGGACTGGATAATTTTGAATGACGTCATACATTGTGTCATCCTTTATCTGTGCATTTATGCTCCAAAAAGGTGACTTCATGCATAAAGAATGAACAGTTTTCAGGATGTAACTTTAGGTTGTGTTGCCTACACTTCTCAAAAACATCTGTTAGATTATTGAGCATATGTTTTTCGGAACAACCTATGACTATTAAGTCATCCATGTAAAAGAATGCTTGCGAAGGTTCAAGGCCAGTAAATGATATAGTCATCATTCTCTGCAACGAATTTGGCGCTATTTTTAAACCGAGTGGTAATCGCGTGAAGCGATATGAGCCATTACATGTGGAAAAAAATGTTATGTCTCGTGACCCCCTCTTCGAGTTCTATTTGATGAAAACCTGACATTAGGTCGAGGCATGAAAAATACTTTGCTCTATTTGTCTTCAATTCTAGGTGATGGAAATTTATCGGACAAGAATTTTTGATTAATTTGACGATAGTCAATTACTAATCGCCATTTTTTATTTTCTGAACTTGGTAACGATTTTTTTCGGTACTAATAAAAGTGGGCTATTGTAAGGAGATACAGAGGGCTCGACTATTTCGTCTGTTATAAGCTTTTGGACTTGTCTTTGTATTTCGTCTTTCTGACTATGAGGATTTCTATAATTTTTAATGTAAATTAGTTCATTATCCACCAGTGTTAATTTTTGCTTATAAAAATTATTTGTTGTTATTGATTCGGTTTCTAGTCCGAACACATCACTATATTTCTTGCACAACTTCGTAAGTTGGCTGTGAAACTGTGGGGGAAATTTTTTGATAACGTAGTTAGTACTGCGTTTTCACGCTGTTCTTTATTTGCTTCGATTATTTCGTAGCAGGAAAGTGGTTCATACTTCAAAATTGATATGTTTTCTATTTGATCTGTATTTGTAGTATTTAGCAATCGTATGACTGCATTTTGGAGGTTAGTTATGGTATTTGCTAAAGAAATACCATGTTGAATTTCTTGATTTGGAATCAATACACTGTCTTCTTGTGAACTTATTTCAATTTTTTCGGAAAACTTGGGATCTTGCTGGTAATTATTAATAATAATTTAATTAATAATTATTATCTTATTAGAACTGTACGATATTGGTACATGATGAATCATAAATCAGCAAAGTTAATGTACCAATACAGTTCTAATAATAATTCAATAGTTTTACCAGCAAGATTCCAAGTTCGCTTAATCATAAATTAACTTTTATTTCACTCCATGTGATGGTTCCGGTTCACCAATAAGCAATTAAATTAACTCAACATATGTTGACTCGACCCACGCCGCCGTGGACCCCTTCGCTTATAATAACTCCTGACCCTCTCCAAGCGCCCCTGGTACCAATTTCATCCAAATTGTTAAGGAGTTGATGAGTAGAGTGAGTGAGTTTTATTTCCTAAGAAATATTACAAATTAAATCAACTTAAAACTAATAGCGCATTTTACTCACGCTTTTCTCTCCACGGCTCGATATCAAGTGACCGTTTTCTACACTAGCCCTTCTAGTGTCTTCCAACACTGTGTCTTACAACACTAACAATCATATGTTCTTATAGTTAAATTATGTGTAATCTAACACTATCAAATTACATTTAAATTCAAACTCTAACAGCTTTTGGCATTTCTTCACAACATCCCCGCCACCGTGAATCTAGTCCATCTTAGATTCACCAAAATCCAGTTTGGCTAACATGCATGCCGGTCGACGAAACTCTCCAGTGCTGGTCTTCACTTTCGCAGATCGTACTTGGCCATCTCGTCCGGTGGTCACCTCGATGATTCTGCCCTTCTGCCAGTTAACTCGATGCTGTGCGCTGTCGCAAATAAGGACGATATCTCCCAGAGCTAGCGGCTGTACCGAATGATACCACTTGGTGCGGCGACACAAATCGGGCAAGTATTCGTTTACCCACTTGCGCCAAAACGAATGAGTCATCTGTTGCTTAATCCGCAAATCCTTCATGGTAGGGTGATAATCCTCTTCTTGCGGATGCGGAGTCTGGGTGGAGTTGGCTGTACCTAAAAGAAAGTGATTCGGAGTTATAGGATCCCCTGTCGGACTATCTATGGCAATGTGCGTCAAAGGCCGTGAATTAACAATATTTTCAGCTTCGCACATCAAGCTGTAGAGGGTATCCTCCTTTAAATTTCCTTGTAGTAGCACGTGTCCCATAGCTCGTTTTACACTTCGAACTAAACGTTCCCAACATCCGCCTGCATGTGGATTCAATGGGCAGTTAAAAAGCCACTCGATTTTTTCGCTTACGAGCCCGGCAGCTACTTTCTTGTACAATTCTTGTCTTAATATTCGCTCAGCTCCCACTAGGTTTGTCCCGTTATCAGACCTGATTCTTATTGGGACTCCACGCCGCCTCATGAAGTTATGAATGACTTTAAGGCAAGTGTCGGCCGTCAAGTCCCTAGCCAATTCCAAGTGTATGGCTCGTACAGTTAAACAAGTAAAAATGCATATCCATCGCTTCTCTGTTCCTCTTCCCCTAACCACTGCAAATGGCCCCATGTAGTCAATTCCAGTGTAAGAAAATGGACGAACAAAAGGAGTCACTCTGTCCGAGGGCAGTTGTCCCATCAAGGGTGGTGCTGGGCGAGCTCTCTCCATACGGCATATGAAGCATGTTCGTGACGTCCGGCGTACCTCTTGGCGTAGGTGAGGAATCCAAAACTTCCGACGTATTTCAGCGATGATCGTATTTTCATTTTGATGCTTCCATTTGTTGTGATAATGTGTGATTAGCAGTTTCGTCACGTGGCTCCTCTGTGGCAGAATTATTGGGCGTCTAGTATTCATATCAACGGCACAGGCTTTATCTATGCGTCCGCTTACACGTAACAAGCCATCATTATCTATCTCCGGTGTTAGTTTCAGAAGACTACTTCCCTTATCAATGAGTTTACCCCTGGCGAGCTCACTATACTCATCTGGATAAGAACCCTTTTGTACGTTTCTGAACAGAACTACTTCAGCATAATCTATCTCTGAGCATGTCAGGTAATTTTCACGAACTTCTTTTCTCTTAAATCGTAGCACCCAAGCCAGGACCCGTACGAGTCTCGTGTACGATGAGAATCTCCCAAAGAGTTCATCCTCCTGCTTCGTGGTGACCATACAGAATTTTGGGCGCAGCTCCATGTCAGTACTAAAATTACCTTTGCTCTGCTGTGGTGATTCCTCAAGATCATCCAATAAAAAATCTGGCCCGGTTAACCATAGTGACTGTCTGCTGTCTCTCTTAATCTTCGTGCCAAAATCCGCTGGATTGTCCTTGCCGGCAACCCATTTCCATTCTTCGACGCGAGAGCTTTCTAGAATTTCGTTCACTCGATGGGCGACATATGGCTTGTACTTTCTTTGATCCGAACGGATCCATGCTAGAACAGTTGATGAGTCCGACCACATACAAACTCGTTTTGGTTGAATATCATGTCCTTCTAATATCGAGTTTCTGAGCCTAGTCGCCATAACCGCAGCCTGCAACTCCAGTCTTGGCACAGTAGACAGTTTTATCGGTGCGCATTTTGTCTTTCCCATTATAAAAGACACTTTCCATCCTTGAGTATCTTCAACTCGCCAATAGCCCACTGCTGCATACGCCATCTCACTCGCATCTGCAAATATGTGTAACTCTACACACTCATTATTAAAAGTTGTGCCATACCATCTTGGAACCCTTATTAAAGCTATTTCATTAACAAAACGAAGCCATCTTTTCCATTCGATGTACTCTTCTTGATGTATGGATTGATCCCATTCTATCTTTTTCCTCCAAATAGACTGAAGGAGGAGTTTTGCCATCAACGAGTACTCGACTAATATTCCGAAGGGATCGAAGATTGACATAACGATCCGTAGTACTTCTCGTTTTGTTGGAATTCTTTCATCAGAGAACAGAGATTTATCGATTTTATTAAACGAAAGTATGAACCCAAATTTATCCTCTGCCGTATACCAATGCATACCAAGTACCTTTTGACTATACAATAACCCATCTTTGTCGAGGCTCAGAACATCATCCATGCTACCTTCTCCAAACTTATCATTGCAGACTTTGGAGTTAGATACAAATTTCTTCAGCTCAAATCCTCCCTTTCGGTGTATCTGTATCACCTGTTCCGTGACTCTTATTGCTTCAGTTTCGTTGCAATATGAGTGGACGAAATCATCAACATAATGATTCCTCACAATAGCATCAGCCGCCTGTGGAAACAAGTCCTTGTATTCCGACGCATTCTTATTCTTAACAAATTGCGCAGATGCGGGTGAGCATTTCGCTCCAAACGTCATTACCATCATCTCATATGCCTTAAACTCGTCAGTTTTATCTTTTCTCCATAGAATGCGTTGAGCCCATCGGTCTTCTTTGCGTATCAAGACGCGATGAAACATTTCTTCTATGTCCGCGCAAATACCTACGGACCTTTGTCTAAATTTCATAAGCACGTAACTTAATGGTTGGCATTGGTCAGGCCCTCTCATTAGCAGTGCATTCAGCGACACGCCGTCGACTTCCGCTGCAGCATCGAATGCGATTCTAATTTTCCCAGGTTTATGTGGATTGACGACTCCAAAGTGTGGCAGGTACCATGCCTTATCCAGGCTTATGTTCTGTTCTGACTCCTGAATCAGCCGAATATATCCCTTTTGCTCGTATTCCAACATCAGTTTGCAATATTGCTTCCGGTATTCAGGGTCCCTGTTAAACTTCTTTTCCAAAGATAATTGTCTCTTAATGACCATTTCTTTGCTATCGGGAATGTTGAAATCGTCCGTTTTCCATAACAATCCAGTCTCAAAACGATTGTCCATACGTCTTGTTGTCTTTTCCAGTAACATATTTGATCTTTCAAGCTCTTGCCCTTGATGCTGATTTTCACATCTCTTACATCCATTTCAGCATCAGCTATATAATTGCGAACGAGTTCCTCTATATCAGAGCGATCGTTTATGATATAAATTCCATTTGGACCAACATTAGGATGGTTATCGATTTTACCATACACCACCCAACCTAGTTTAGTCTTTACCACAGCTGGTCCATTCCAGCCAGACGACTTCACCTTTCTGGGTATGCCTAGGTGCACATTATCAAGACCAATCAACAACTCAGGTTCTACATTGCTATACGACTGCAATGGTATGTTTTCGAGATGTCGATTTTTAGAATACAAATCCTTTCTATTTATTGTTTGTTTTGGCAACTTTAGGTTTTTGACTGTTCGAACGCCCTTTAGATCATAAATTGTGTAGCCATTTGTTCCCGATATGCCCATATCGAATCGGCTTGTGCTTTCGGTTACCTGCTTATTGCCAAACCATTGTAATGTCAGATCTTCCTTTGGGCCTTTTAAATGGAGCGCAGCAGCCAAGCTCTCATTCATCAGAGAAACTGCAGACCCTTCGTCAAGGAAAGCAAAACATTCCACTGTGTGACCCTTGGCATGTAGCCGTACCGGTAGTATTTTGAACAGAAGCGTTGAGTCTTTGCTCTCTGTTGCAGTGCCAGAAAACTCTTTGGAACTGCTGGGTTTTACTACGGCAATCGGTTCTTTCTCCATATGCAGCAATGTATTGTGGCGTCTGTTGCAGTTTGGCACTTCGCATTTAACTTGAACTTTGCACTTGTCGCTGCGATGGCCTTCACGCAAGCAATTAAAACATAAGCCCTTTTTCCGTACAAACTGCCATTTCTCATCGTGATTCAAGTTTGCGAACCCATTGCACTTCCTCAGCCAGTGACTTCCGTTACACATAATGCATCTTGCTTCCATATAATCAGATGTTTGATGTCTCTGATCTGCATGAAACATTCTTGTTCTTTCCTTCTTTATTTTGGACGTTGATTCCGAAGTACTAAGACAGGCCCCATATACAACTTTCGCCATTGTCTGTAACCATTCGCTCAAGTCCTTAATTGTCGCTTCGCGATTTAACGATAAAACATAGTTTGACCAGCTGAGCCTTTGCTGCACCGGTAGCTTCCCAATAAGAATGTCCATTAGTGTTGGATTTGACATATGATGACGTGCATTGGCCGCATCCAAAAAAGCTGACAAGTTCCTCACCTTCGTAGCAAACTCAACCAAGTTTTCTAGTTTATCTTCTGAAATGTTTGGAAATGATCTCACATTATTAATTTGACTCTTTACCAGTTGTTCAGGTCTTCCGAATCGATCCTTTAAAGTTTCCATCACGTCAGGCACATTCTGACTGTGGATAAGTAGACATTCAACTACTTCCCTAGCCCGGCCTACAATCGCCTTTTGTAGGCGCAATAAATTCTGTCGGTCATTATAACCGTACTCCTCTGTTGTCATATCAAATGCCTCCTTGAACATTGGCCATGATTCCGGTGTACCATCGAAAGACGGAAGATCATACAACTTTCTAGGCGGTTCTGCTCGTGCCATCAACTCGCTGTCGTTGCTGGCCGCTGTACTTCCTGTCGGCATACAAAAGTTCGCCCGAGCTTCCTCCGACTGTACCTCATCCCCACGGGATGCCGCTCCAGCTTGCTGATGTTCAAATGCCCTACCAACCAGTAAGCCCGTTCTCTCGATTCCAGCCTGAATTGTCTGCATTTGTAGTTCATTCATCCTGACCATTTCCGCTTGAAATGCCTGCATTTGGATCACGTTTGTTCGTGTCGCCTCTAACTGTAATTGTTGCATTTGTTTCATCATGTCTGCCATAGTGCTCAACATTAAAGTCATCTCGTTCGAGCTTTTCAGCGGCGCCTCGTTGTCCCTATTACTGCTGCCCGCAGCGCTATCCGCCATAACAGCGCCATTTTGTTCATCAACCATCGGGTCGATTAAACCTGACGCCGTGTTTACCGCCATTTTTCTAGTTACCACCATCCGACAGAAAATCCCTCCAAATCAACAATCTAATAGGCACTTACCTTGTGCTTCTCGTAAACGTTTAATTCATCAATCCAAGCCTCCTCAGAAGCATCCTCGCCTTTGTCCAAAGGTGGATTGGTCCGCGAAACCAACTGGACCGCGAAATAAAAATTGTTGACTCGACCCACGCCGCCGTGGACCCCTTCGCTTATAATAACTCCTGACCCTCTCCAAGCGCCCCTGGTACCAATTTCATCCAAATTGTTAAGGAGTTGATGAGTAGAGTGAGTGAGTTTTATTTCCTAAGAAATATTACAAATTAAATCAACTTAAAACTAATAGCGCATTTTACTCACGCTTTTCTCTCCACGGCTCGATATCAAGTGACCGTTTTCTACACTAGCCCTTCTAGTGTCTTCCAACACTGTGTCTTACAACACTAACAATCATATGTTCTTATAGTTAAATTATGTGTAGTCTAACACTATCAAATTACATTTCAATTCAAACTCTAACAGCTTTTGGCATTTCTTCATAACAACATACATTCTCGTTTTTCACCAGACCCTTGAGATTGCATCAGCCAAAAAAGGTGTGACCATGCAACTTAGAGTTCAGAATAATAAACCAGAGGGCCGGGGCTAACTTTGACCGCGTCAAAGTTTGTATACCCTACCTGCAACTTTTTTTGGTAACTCTTTCCTTACCTATTAGCCATCAATGTGGAAGAACATTTTATCTAAAAAGGCTTATGCTTGCGAATAATGGCCTACAATCATAGGAAATAACGAAGAAATTGATCAAAGTCACTGTTTTCCACCGATCGTTCCTATGAGAGCTATATGATATAGTCACCCGATCTTGATCAAACTTGGCACAGTCATTAACAGATATACTAAACTAACAAATGTTTAATTTGAAAGCAATCGCGGTAAAAGTAACGAAGTTATTTACAAAAGTCACTGTTTTCGACCTATCGTTCCTATGGGAGCTATATGATATAGTCATCTGATCTTGATCAAATTTGGCACAGTCGTTTATAAGCGTAATAAACTCTCTAATATTAAGTTTCACGATAATAACATAAAAAATAACGAAGTTATTGAGAAAAGTCACTGCTCGTGACTTTGGGGTTTGTATGGGAGCTATATGATATAGTGGTCCGATCCGGCTGAATCCGAGATATACAACGCCTGCAGTATATTACGGTCCAGGAGGAGTTTGCGTTGATCCAGACGGACGGACGGACGGACGGACGGACGGACGGACGGACATGACTAGTTGAACTCGTCTCGTCGTGCTGATCAAGAATATATATACTTTGTATGGTCGGAGATGCTTCGTTCTATGCGTTGCACACTTCTGACCAAAATTAATATACCCTTTTTGCAAGGGTATAAAAAAGATCGTTTACATTCAAACTTAAATTTAAGTTTAATAACTCAGCAACCGTTCCTCAACATACCGCCGGGCCCTGAAACAATGTTTCTAAAGCTGTCAGGGGAGCCACCTAGGTTATGGGACGGGTCATCTCTTCTGTAGCTGTCCTTAACCTAAGGGCTCGTACTAGACCGTCTGGGCCAGGGATCGTCTCGATAATGCGAGCCAGGATCCATGAAGCCGGAGGAGTATGAGAATTCTTTACTAATACGAGGTCATCAGGCTTCAAGTTTGCCGATTTCATTAACCATTTTGGCCTCTGCTGCAACGACGTATGGTACTCAAGA
The DNA here is from genome assembly GCF_018151085.1 of Drosophila tropicalis. Classification (NCBI taxonomy): domain Eukaryota; kingdom Metazoa; phylum Arthropoda; class Insecta; order Diptera; family Drosophilidae; genus Drosophila; species Drosophila tropicalis. The sequence goes on from NW_027173285.1 coordinate 12,297, forward strand.
TGCCACCTTTTCCAAAAGCCTTGCAACATGGCCTGAGATTGCTGCCAGTAATCCAATCGGTTTGCCGGCACTTGGTCCAAATCTCCATCTGGCACTGTGGTGTAAGGACGACCGATCAGCATGTGAGCGGGCGAAAGATATCCAACGTCTGTATCGGAAGTGGCACAAAGAGGCCGTGAGTTGATCACAGCTTCCACCTGTGTTAACAACGTATGCATTTGTTCGAATGTAAGAACGGCGTGGCCGATTACTCGGTGTAAATGAAGCTTCACAGAGCGCACAGCCGATTCCCATTTGCCTCCCCAGTCAGGCGCATGTGGCGGAACGAACTTCCAACTGACGGCTTCGATCGATAACGCCTCTGTTATCCTGTTATTGTGCAGCTGGGATTGAACTAATTGTTCCATTTCGTTAAGAGTTCTTTTGGCGCCCTCGAAATTTCGTTCATTGTCGCTGAACATCGTCACACATTTGCCTTGCCGTGAAATAAAACGTCAAAGAGCAGCCAAAAAGGTATCAGTGCTAAGGTCTGTTGCCAGCTCCAAGTGTAAAGCTAAGGTTGCCATGCATACGAAGAGACATATGTATCTTTTCTTTTCGAGCGTTCCTTCCTTTATGTGTCTTCATCATGATTGGGCCAGCATAATCACAACCTGTATTTTCGAACGGAAATGCTTGCCGAACTCTCACTGCCGGTAGTGCGGCCATTAGTTGGTTACTGGTATGAGCTCTCTGTCTGAAGCACTTTAGACAGTTGTGAGTAAAGTTACTCAAAGTTTACGAATCAAATTTCTGGCTCCCATTATCCAGAAACTTTGACGAACGATGACAAAGAGGGCTGAAACTCCTGGGTGTAGATTATGTTGATGCTCATGTTCCAAAATCAGGTCATTATCCAGAAACTTTGACGAACGATGACAAAGAGGGCTGAAACTCCTGGGTGTAGATTATGTTGATGCTCGTGTGCGATGATTCCTCGGCAAGATGAGCGGATGCTTGGCTGAATATGATAACTCTGAATTATTGAGGCGACTCCTACACGTAGAAGCCCAATGTCATCTAATATCGGCGTCAGGTTTCGTCTTGAGCTTGCTGCAAACATAGGGTCCTGGCCGCCTTGTACTCGTCATAGGTTACCGCGAAAGTGTCTGACCTTTCTTGGGGGTTTTTCATGTGTCGGATGAATCGTAAAATGTATGCCACAATGCGCACAAGTCTCGGCCAGGAAGAAACACGACCAATGAGTTCTTCGAGGGGGAGATGACTCGTTCATGGTTTCCGCGAGAGTAACTAATACTGTAGCCTTCAACTCTTTTCGGTACTAGTCATCTGAAATTACGTTAGAGATTTGTCTATCATCTTGGTTACCTAAATTAAGATGTGTCTCAGCCAGCCAGTCGGGACCCTTCCACCAGAGAGTAAACGGGAGTAAGTCCTCAGCCAGCATTCCACTAGAAGCGCAGTCTGCGGGGTTCTGCTTGGTATTAACATGGCGCTACGAGTCCCTTGGTATTACTTCCAATAGGATTGCCAATAAACGTCTTCAAACTAGCTGGCAAATGGTTCAGCCATGCCAACACAATTGTCGAATCACACCCAGCATATACGGTGATTTCTAGATCCTTCCAAGCCACATGATTCCAAACGAGGGAGCGAATGCTGCTTAAGTGGAGCGACCCGTGTTTTCGCCGCGATCAGTGAAATCTCTATGCTGCCATCCTGGTTCTCGATCCGAGAGTATACGACTACTGCGTATGCTTTTATTGAGGCGTCTGAGAAGGCGTGTAACTCTATTCGTTTGCCGATATACCCAATATGACGCCGTATCTTCAACTGCCTTATGTTGTTAATGTCTTCCCGATACTTACGCCATCGGTCTGCCAGTGTCCACATAGAAATTTTCCAATAGAATCTTTGCAGCTGTTGGATATTTATGCTTTAGATCGATGGCAAGTTGTTCTAACACACGTACGGCTAAAAACATGGACAGGCTGTTCCATAGGTTACCGTACAAAGCTGGTAATGTTGCAGCTCTTCAGTTGGGTTTTTCTCTATTTACAATTCGTTAATAATTTCGGTGATTTTCAGAAATCCATATTTGCCTAAATATTTTAATGATGTCTGCGCAAAAAACACACATCCATTAGGTTACGCTGAATACTTGGGCCCACTAGTAACTCATCGTTTAGTGATCTGCCACTCTTACCTTTATAAGATTGTAGTATACTTTTAGGGATAAGATTAGGCCACATACTTCTAGGGATAGATTATAAGTAATTAGAACTTAAGCATAATGTCTAGCTTTAAGTACCGTTAAGGACACTAGCCATAAGACCAATGTAAACGTTCTCCTATAAATACCGGGCTTGCGGCCCCAATAAATCACTTCAAGTCAAACCTTGCCTTCGCCTATTTCATGGCGATCCTGTCTACTATCGGCAACAAATAAAATAAAGGCAAAATAAAATAAATCCTTGCCATACAAAAAAGGCAAAAGTGAAAAAAAAGGGAAGCAGGCTGAAGTATCAATGCCAAAGGATAAAGAAGCGCTACAAAAGGCGTTGGAGGACTGCCCGCTGGACGGACCACGGCCGCTGACTATCGAGGAATACCGAGCCAGGCAACCTGCAGCACGAGCGGAGCTGGCAAGAAGGAGGCGAGAGGAGGACGCGCTGACGGCAATCCCCCTTGTCCTAAGGCCAAAGCGCCGAGGCGGCCACCTGGTCCGCTTTAGGAAGCAACGTGCGGCTCTACTGGCGCAAATCAACAGCGACCCGTCACCACCCTGGGCAGAAGCGTGCAAACTCTGAAGCAGGATAGATGAGGTGGAAAAAACACACGAGAGAAATCAGCAGGCAAGGCGGCAACAACAGCAGAGTTTTATTAATCAATTTAATAAAAAAGAGTGCTCATAATAGCACCTTTGTGGTAAGAGGCGATTTTTGCGCTGCCACTATAAATTAATGTAAATACACAAAAACAAAAAACACAAAAAAAAAAATGAAATAAAATGGAAAAATATTAATGTATTTTGTTTATAAATTTCTTTATTTGAATAAGTCTATCATTGCCAAAATACCCTAGAAACAAAAGAAAGAAGAAAACAAAAAAAAAAAAAAAAAATCACATATTTTCAAATATACACTAAAATGAAAACTACACAAAAACGAAAAAAAAACCAGAGGGCCGGGGCTAACTCTTTCCTTACCCATTAGCCATCAATGTGGAAGCACATTTTATCTAAAAAAGGCTTATGTTTGCGAAGAATGGCCTACAATCATAGGAAATAACGAAGAAATTGAACAAAGTCACTGTTTTCCACCGATCGTTCCTATGGGAGCTATATGATATAATCACCCGATCTTTATCAAATTCGACACAGTCATTAACAGATATATTTAATTAAGAAATGTTTAATTTGAAAACAATCACGTTAAAAGTAACGAAGTTATTTACAAAAGTCACTGTTTTTCGCCCGATCGTTCCTATGGGAGCTACATGATATAGTCACCCGATCTTGATCAAACTTGGCACAGTCATTAACAGATATACTAAACTAACAAATGTTTAATTTGAAAGCAATCGCGGTAAAAGTAACGAAGTTATTTACAAAAAGTCACTGTTTTCGACCTATTGTTCCTATGGGAGCTATATGACGGACGGACGGACGGACGGACGGACGAACATGGCTAGTTGAACTCGTCTCGTCGTGCTGATCAAGAATATATATACTTTGTATGGTCGGAGATGCTTCGTTCTATGCGTTGCACACTTCTGACCAAAATTAATATACCCTTTTTGCAGGGGTATAAAAATAGGAGAATCAGAAAATGAAATAATTAAGGGAACAAAATTATTTTAATTAAAAAAAAAAAAAAATAAATAAGATAAAATCAAAAGTAACATAATTTCAATGGACCAGAACATAGAAATATTGAAAGAAAAAATTCAGAAAGCATACAAGTGCCTAAATAAAACAATTTATATACACCCTCAAACCATAAACAAGCACCTTGAAACTATCTTCGACAGTTATAATAGAATAAAGAGTAGCAGTACAGACATATGCAATGAATCTAGCAGTAAAAGCTTTATACAGTTTAAATAAACAACTAATAAGTATAGCAACAAAACATATCACAATACCGGTAGATTCGAATCTAGAAGCAACTTTTGAACCTCTTGTAGCAAAAGACACAGAAGAACCAGGTGTAAAAGATAACCCAGAAAACATTCAAGATAATACAAAACCAAAGATGGTGCAAACAAAGATTGAATTTCTTAATACAGCTTCTAAGCTGATTCAAGAGTATGATGGTGGAGTAGAAACAATTCAAAGTTTCATAGATTCACTGGAATTAATCAGCGAAATAAAAGCAGAACATGAAGAAACAGCTATTAAAGTCATAAAAACAAAACTAAAAGGGGACGTTAGACTACTAGTTACTAATGAAAACACTATAAATGGTATAATCCAAACATTAAAGAAAGAAATTAAGGGTGAAACAGTTCAGGTAGCAGAGGCAAGATTAATGAATTTAAAACAAAATGGCAAGAACGCAAATTCATTTATGTCAGAAATAGAAAATCTTACTAAATCATTGAAACGCGCATTCATAACAGACAACGTAAACCCTGAAACAGCAAAGAAATATGCCACTCAAACAGCAGTGAAATCAATCATAAAGAACTGCGATAACGAAAAGGTCAGAACAATAATAGAAGCAGGCAATTTTACTGAAATGAATGATGTTATAGCTAAATTTGTAAATACATCTACAAATATAGAAAAAGATCACAGCGTGTTTTATACTAAAAGAAACAATTACACAAATAGGAACTCGTACAATAATAATAGAAATTATAATAATAATTACAAAATAGAAACCCAAATGATAATACTAACTATAACAATACTAGGAATTACAATAACTATAGTAATAATTATAATCGAAGAAATTATAACAATAGATATACCAAAACTAATTATCCTCTTAAAACACAACAAAATAATAATGTTAGATTTACAAATGTAGAAGAAAATTCTGAAAACTCCGAAAGTCCTCTGGTGTAAAAAATCGAACAAATAAAATATATAATTTAAATTGCAACCTTAATAGCTACATAACTTTAAACTTTGACGATGTAGGGACAATAAAATTACTATTAGACACAGGAGCTGATGTATCACTAATAAAACAAGAAATATTAAGAAAAGACAATACAGTTAACATACAAAAACGGACAAAACTTAGTGGAATAGGCAAAGACGTCCTATTTACAATAGGCGAAACCAAACTAAAGGTCAGCAACCTCTCAACGGTACACACCTTCCAAGTAATAGAAAATGATTTCCCCATCCCATGTGACGGAATCTTGGGGCTTGACTTTATAAAAAAATTCAATTGCACACTCAATTATTCCACCAACAAATTGATAATAGATCCATATAAATCAAGATATAAAATTATAATCAATATAGGGATCAGTCAAAACACACATGTATTCCATATTCCACCTAGAACAGAAAAAATTGTACGCATTACAATATCCTCAAACAACAATAACATCTTTATCCCTAATCAAGAATTACACCGGGGGTATTCGTCGCAAACACTATTGCTTCTAAGACTAACCCATATGTCCGCATATTAAATACTAACAACACAGACGTGCAAATTACAAATATAAACCTATTAAATGAAAAACTGTCCGACTATGAAATCTTAAAAATAGACAAACAACATAATTCAAAACATAAATCCACAATAATGAACAAACTAGCACCCCATTTTCCCGATTTCGTGAAAGAACCTCTACATAAATTATGCTCAGAATTTGATGATGTATTCGCAATAGAATCTGAACAAATATCGTCCAACAATTTCTATAAACAAAAATTAAGACTCAAAGACACAACACCAGTCTACACCAAAAACTACAGGATAGCACACCGTCAAAAAAACGAAATCGATAAACAAGTGGACAAATTGATCAATGATGATATTATTGTATCAATGTCTGAGTTCAATAGTCCGATTTTATTGGTTCCTAAAAAGTCGCTACCTGGCAGCAAGGAAAAACGGTGGAGATTGGTAGTTGATTATAGAAAAATTAACAAACAACTAGTAGCGGATACATTCCCACTACCCAGAATGGACGATATCCTTGATCAGCTAGGACGCGCTAAATACTTCTCTTGTTTAGACTTAATGTAAGGATTTCATCAAGTAGAATTAGAAGAAAAATCTCGGGACATAACATCATTTTCCACAGATAAGGGCTCATTCAGATTCAAGCGATTACCATACGGATTAAAAATTGCACCAAACTCGTTTCAAAGAATGATGTCCCTTGCATTCACGGGTCTATCACCATCCCAAACATTCCTTTATATGGATGATCTAATTGTAATTGGTTGGTCTGAAAGTCACATGATCAGAAACTTAAGGGATGTTTTTGAAACTTGCCGAACCTAAAATTGCACCCAGACAAATGCTCTTTCTTCAGACATGAAGTTACTTTTCTAGGACACAAATGCACAAATAAAGGAATTTTACCAGACGAAAGCAAGTTCAAAACGATTCAAGAATTTATCTGGAATGCAAACTGTCAAGCAGCTTTTGAATACTTAAAAAACAAATTATTAAGCCCACATATACTTCAATATCCAGATTTCAATAAAAAATTCTGTATCACAACTGATGCAAGCAAGATCGCATGTGGAGCCGTCCTCAGCCAAGAATTTGATGGACTCCAATTACCCATATCATACGCATCTAAGGCATTTACAAAAGGCGAAAGCAATAAGTCAACAATAGAGCAAGAATTAACAGCAATACATTGGGCAATTCAATATTTCAAACCATACATATACGGGATAAAATTCCTAATCAGAACTGACCATCAGCCATTAACATGCCTATTTCCTCTAAAAAACCCATCGTCAAAGATTTAGAAGAGTTCGATTTTACTATAGAATACATCAGGGGACAAGAAAATTTCGCAGCGGATGCTCTCTCCAGAATTGAATTTGAAAATATAAAAAACATAGAAAGTAATAAAATACTTAAAGTAGCAACAAGATCAGAAACAAAAAAATTAATACATAAGGAAAACAAAATTAACAATAGCAGAATAGAAACACCAAGAATATATGAAATAATAAATCCTAGCAAAGCCAAAAAATACGCGCAAATTAAATTCAAAAAATGCAAATGCTTTATTACCAAAAATAAAGAAAATTTACTCTCCTTCAACATAGGCGATTTGATCATTAGTGGAAGAATAGATCTAGATCGATTCCTTCCAAGGCTTGAAAAAGAAGCCGGTGCTCAAAAAATCTATAAACTGAAGATAGACATGTCAGAAAAACTATTTATGTAGGTCACTTACACCTAATGAACTAAAACAAAAAGGAAAAGACACATTTAGAAATAGCAGTTCTACCCCAAGTAAAAGTAATAACAAATAAAGAAGAAATAAGAAATACATTAAATAAATATCATAATGACCCAATAGAGGGAGGTCACTGCGGGGTAAACAGAACACTAGGAAAAATAAAAAGAGATTTCTTTTGGAAAAATATGTCTCGGGATGTTGCAACATACATCAAAAATTGCGAAAAGTGCAAACTAGCTAAAGTAACCAGACACAACCACTCCCCATTGGTCATACCACCAACCCCTGCAACCACTTTTGACACAATAATAATAGATACAATTGGACCATTACCAAAAACAATGAACGGTAATGAATACGCAGTTACTATTATCTGCGATCTGTCCAAATATCTCATATCAATACCAATACCAAACAAAAGTGCAAAAGCGGTTGCAAAGGCAATATTGGAAAAATTCATTTTAATTTACGGTTCAGTGAAAACAATTCTAACAGACATGGGAACAGAATATATGAATTCAATACTAATAGAACTTTGCAAAAATTTTAACATAACTAAAATTAATTCCACGGCGCACCATCATCAGTAACAGTAGAACAGTAGAAAGAAGCCATAGAACTTTCAATGAATACATCAGGTCATATATAGCCATAAAAAAAGACGATTGGGATGAATATCTAGCATACTTCACATATTGCTTTAACACCACTCCATCCACCGTACATGGTTATGCACCTTTTGAACTAGTCTTTGCAAAACATCCTAAAACTGTCCCATTCTCGTCTGAAACGGTAGAACCCATTTACAACATTGATGATTTCAATAAAGAAATAAAATTTAAATTACAAATAGCACAAAATATTTTCGATAAGCAGTTTCGCTCTATTTTGTGCTATTTGTAATTTAAATTTTAATTCTTTATTGAATTTAAAGCATTACAAAAAGAAACATATGATAAAAACACAAAAAAAGTATCGCTAACTGAAGGACAAGACATACTTTTAAAAAATGATACAGGACATAAATTAGATAACAAATACACAGGCAAATATACAATACAGAGCATAGGTCCTAACAAATATATAGTAATAGCGGATGACAAAAACAAAAAGCAAACAGTACATTTAGATAGAATAAAAATAACATAAAAAGGATGTTAGAAAAATATAAATTTTTCTTTTAAAAAAAAGGAGGTGTAGTATACTTTTAGGGATAAGATTAGGCCACATACTTCTAGGGATAGATTATAAGTAATTAGAACTTAAGCATAACGTCTAGCTTTAAGTACCGTTAAGGACACTAGCCATTAGACCAATGTAAACGTTCTCCTATAAATACCGGGCTTGCGGCCCCAACAAATCACTTCAAGTCAAACCTTGCCTTCGCCTATTTCAAGATACATCAAATACAATTCTCAATTTCGTACCAGTAACCGGATGGTGAGGCATATAAAACACTATACCTTCCATTTGAGTCGCGAAAGTGTGTAGAGCGAAAATAATTCTCGACCTTCAAATCATCAGCAGTCGGCGGTAAACTGCCACTTAATTCTTCCAATTCCCAAAATCTTTGGAGCGATGTATTTTTTCGATCGTTGATAACAGAGATGCTGTATTTGATCCTTGTTTAGCTGCAATTGAGGTGACCACACACCCGAATATTGTGGATATTGCAATTATATTTCCATGCTTATCTAATACCTTCTCTCCTGTGAATGCGGACCACACGTAGTCGCTACCCAACAAAATGTCCTCATGCTTAGCGCTGGTTTCCGGTGTATCAGCCAGTTCTAACCTATCGAAAACTTTCAAAACGGCCGGGTCGACTTCATCCTTTTGCAAAAGAGTAGTTATCTTACCTAAGACATGAGCTGTAATATCTAGTGTATGCTTTGAGAACCTTGATTTCAAATGTACTGCGCTGACCCCTCTTGTAGTATCGGCCTTGATTGACGAAGCTCCTGAGACAAGTATTCGAGATGGTGAGCACAAGAGGCCCACTGATCGTATGCAATGCTCCGAAATGTACGATAGTGTAGTGGTGTATGATCCCTTTGAATTTAATGCCAAAACTAGAGCTGTGGGCAATACACTCCTTGGTTTTCCTCGCGGCTGTAGATTTGCCGCAGAACGTGCTAAATAACTCTGTGATTCTATAGATTAAACTTCCTTTACTTGCTTAATTTCGGCAATCATGGCTACTGTGGGATTAACGCTCTTCTCTTCGACTTGGCGATGTAGCAGCGTGTGGTGTTTGTCCTGACAATGTTTGCATCTATACTTGGATTCACATCTTGAAATACCATGCTCAGGCCTTAGACAACTGAAACACAAACGTTTCTTCTTAGCAAATGAGTAGCGCATCTCCACGGAGAGGGCCAAGAACTGGTCACAGTTGTATACATTATGCTCCTTAGACTCAGATTTAAGACACCCTCTTGAGTCTGTGGAAATCAGTATCCGAGTATATTTCTTAACGTTTGATTGTGCGACTTGTGAAATTCGTTTGGGATTATATATTTTGAAGATTATATTTCAACAGAAGTAAACCCTATGGATTTAGTTACTTCTTGACTAATTCCTTGTATATTGATGATTTTATTGGTTTGGATGCAATGAAAATTGTCGAAATTTTCTTTTACGATAGATAGTTCCGATCCTGTGTTATTAAGAATACTAACTTTTTTTCCCGTTGCCACATTCGTGAAGGTAACAAAAGTATTTTGGTTAAAACTGATGGCGTGAATCTTATTACTTTTTACTGCTGAGTATTTAAAGGTGCTTGGGAGTTTTCCGAAGTCAAGTATAGTTTTAATTCTGTTTTGCTCGCAATTTTCAATCATTGCTTCTATTTTTAAGAGTAAGTGCCGCTGGCACACCTTCATCGATATACGCAGCTTGTAGGGTTTTGCGTAAGTTATCTATCTCTGAAGTGAATTTGTCAGCGGTTTTACCTTTCTGAGTGGTATTCTTCAATTTGGCTTTTATAACTTTGGATATTTCACCAACTACACTGCCTTGCAATTGAAGTTTCTTGTTTGACTTCATATAGTGTTGGGCCAATAATTTTTGATTTTATTACCCTCAACTGCTATTCTTTCGTAGTCCCCTTTCATCATATCCACCAACCTCAAAGCTGTTATGAATCTTTGGAGTTGCATTTTCGTTCCGTTGAATTCAGGAATGGCCATGTAAATGTCCTTCATATATGCTCTTCGTTTCACTTTTTCATTTTTACAAGTGTCTATGCTCAGAGGTGAATTAAGTACTGTAGGAACAAATACATCGAGATTGTATTATGTTTTTATAGAGATTAGGTTTGCACGTTAGGTTTGGAAATCTTTGAAAAATTTGTTTTACCTATGTTCTCTCTATTAACATGCACTAAATTTCTTGCTTCGTTGAAAGAATCAACCAGAATTTTTGCGTGCTTGTTTATAGTTTCTTTTTGGATATTCCTATTCTGCGTTACGCATTTATAGGATTTTTTGAAATTTTCTTTTTATATATTGTTATGTAATTGCGCGTTATCTAAATTATAGTTTTCATATAAATTTGGTGGTTATGTTCCAATAGGTTTTTTTTTAAGTAAAATACATACAAACTAACAGATGCACATATATTTTAACTCAATACTAAAGTTCATACTTTCTTATACAATTAAATACATAAGATATTTTTTTTTTTTTTTTAACGTTTAATATATATTTGTTGAATCTACTCTTAAATTAGAGCCTAACAACAAGTTTGAGATATTTTTCTTAATCTAGTACTTAAGATAAATCCTGGGGATATTGCAGGCGGCCCGAATCACTTGTTATTGGGTTGGTCTGTCATTTCTTTTAAGACGAGTTCTATTATTAGTTCGCGTAAGGGAATTGGCAAGAACATTTGGGTGTGCATCCAGTTTCGCAGAATACTTTAGTTGTTGACTACCTATTTCAGATTTTACGCTAGGTATATTTAGATCATTTTGAATGTTGTCGTTCCGTATGTAACACGGGGCCCCCGTGATTGATCTTAAAATTTTCGACTGCGCTCTTTGTATAATATCGACATTGCTGGTACTTGCCTTCCCCCATAGTACGGCTCCGTAAGTCCAGATGGGTTTCAGTACGGTGTTGTATAGGAGGACTTTATATTCCAGACGTAGAGGGGACCGAGCATTGATGATCCAATGTAGGCTACTTGCTTTCAGTTTAAGCTGTGACTTTTTTTGCTTCGATGTGCTTGCGCCAAGTTAGTCTTCTGTCTAGGTGGATGCCAAGGTAAGTGACATCCTCGGCTTGAGGAACTGGTACGTTGTTTAGCATTAGAGCTGGACAGTTTCTTTTGTTAAGCGTAAATGTAACATGTTTGCATTTCTGCTCGTTGACCCGGATACGCCAGGTTGCTAGCCATTCCTCTACCACCTTGAGGTGTTCCTCTAATTTTCCAGAGGCTTGTATTGGGCATTTGGATCTGCTGAGGATTGCCGTGTCATCGGCAAAAGTGGACGTTGTAAGTCCTAAACTCGTTGGTAAGTCTGCAGTGTACAGTAGGTAGAGCAATGGGCCGAGTACACTGCCTTGCGGTACACCAGCTTTGATTTCAAAATCAGCCGAGACGGAGCCATTACATCTTACAGCGAATTGCCTATTGTAAAGGTAAGATTCCATGAGTTTGTGGGTGTACTGTGGCAGTTTTTGCCGGATTTTGAACATCAGACCCTCCAGCCAAACTCTATCGAAAGCCTGGGCAACGTCGAGAAAGACAGCCGCACAGTATTCTTTTAGTTCGAATGCTGTTCGTATTTCGGATGTTATGCGATTGATTTGTTCAATTGTACCATGTTTTTCGCGGAAGCCGAACTGGTGTGAAGGTATTGTGTTCTCCGATGCCAGAAATGAGTTTAGTCGGATCTGCAGGACCTTTTCAAAAAGCTTCTAAAGACATGGCAGCAAACTAATTGGCCTATAGGATGATGGCTGGGTTTTGTCCTTTCCCACTTTAGGAATCATGATGATAGTGGACCTTTTCCATGTTCTTGGGAAGTAGCCAATTCTTATTATAGCGTTGAACAGTTTGCAGATGTATTGTATGGCAATGATAGGGAGTTCCAGGATCATTTTCGGTGTGATTAGGTCATGGCCAGGGGCTTTTTTTGGCTTTATGTGGTTTTTAATAACTGCAGTGATCTCGTCCGATTGGAGTTCCGAGTACTCACTATCCGTTAGTGTGCTCGAAGGGGGAAGTACAGATGAGTTTGATGTTGGATTTGGATGGAAAATCATTTTAAGATGTGTGGCAAATACGGATGCCCTCTCTTCGTCACTGCGGGCCCATCTACCGGTTGGACTCCTTATCGGTGAAATTGTCTCTGCAGGAGCGCTTAAAGTTGGGTGGGCTTTCCACAGAGGATGTTTAGTGCTGGTTGGGCTGAGCTTTTCTATGTATTTTCTTTGAGCCCAGCTTTCCTCTTGTCTTAACGCCTTGGAGAGGTTGCGATTAGCATGCCTTAGGCGAAGTTTTGCTGCTGGTGAGCGAGTAATCTGCCATTCTCTTCTTAGACGTCGTTTTTCCGTTACTAATTGTTCTATCCGCCGGTTCGTAGGCCTGTCAACAGGTTTAGTGTAAGAAGAGGCAGGTGGAGTAGATACTTTTGCTGCAGCTGCCATCATAGACTCAAGTGCAGAGACGTACATATCAATGTCCTCTGCAGCATTCAGTTTCGGCGAACAGTCAATGTGGACACTCATGTACATTTTAAATTTATGCCAATTTGTTTTGTTGTTTGTAAGCCTATATGGGCGATCAAGTACTTGAGGTCTTGTTAATAGTGTGAATAGTACTGGAGAGTGATCGGAAGTTAGATCTAGCAGTGTATCCGCAGTGATCCGATTACGTGGAATCCTCTTGGTTACTGCGAAATCAATCAAGTCAGGCACTTTCTGTGGATCTGTGGGCCAATAAGTAGGCCTACCCGGTGAGACGCAATCCATCTTATTGAGAGGGTTGACTATTGTGTTGTACAACTGCTTGCCTTTGGATTTACCAGGCGAGATCCCCAGTGCGTATGTTTGGCGTTATAGTCCCCTGCTGCAATGAAGCGATCTCCGAGTGTGTTAAAGAAATCGGTAAATTCCTTTTCAGAGATTGAGAAGCGTGGTGGGCAGTACAGGGCAACCAATGTAGTGTTGCCGCAGCTGGTTTGGACGGTTATAGCAGTTGCTTGTAGGTGCTGTGTTTCAAATCTGTTGAGGAACGAGTGTTTTATACGGTTTTTGATTAGGATACCAGTCCCGCCATGAGCTTTTCCGTCTGGATGGTTTGTTGCATAGAAGGTATATTTTGGTATTTGAAAATTATTTTTTGATGTTAAATGTGTTTCCGAAATCAGCAAAACGTCGATTTCACTTGAGTCTAGGAATAGTTGCAGTTCATTTTTGTGCTTGGAGATGCCGTTAGCATTCCAAAGACATAGACGTAGGGAAGCCATTATTTATTCTCGATAAGCTTCTGGATAAGCAGGTTTTGATTCCGCATCAGTTCTTGCACACAGTTTTGCATGAACGTCATAAAAGTGGTCATGTTTTGATTGAGTGAGATCAATAGGGCTTCTAAGCCACTTGGAGTTTGCTGGCCAAGCTCTGGTGCGCTAGGTTGCGGATTCTGTAGATGGTGGAGTGACGGGGTCTCTTTTGCGGGCTCCGTCTGTCCAGTTCGGAGCACACTAGCGAAGGATACACTAGGACTGTATGTAGCAGGCATGTTAGATGATCTAACAGCCTTGGCGAAGAATACCTCCGGTGTAGTTTTAGAGGCGTTGACGGTGATTTTTGGTCCAGCTGGGGGTTTGCGCCCGTTTAGGTGAGATTTAAGATCCTTGAAGACAGGACATCCTCTGTAGTTGGCCGTGTGGTTCCCTCCACAGTTACTGCATAATCTTAGTGCGACATTGTTTCTGTCCTTGGTGCAAATGCCATCTTTATGATGTTCGCCACAGCCAACACACACTGACCTGAGATTGCAGTTGTTAGAGGTGTGGTTGTATTCCTGGCAGTTTTTACACTGCGGTGGTTGGTGTCTCTTATGGGGCTCCTCTACGGTGATTCTTCTGTGCAATAGGAGCTGTAGGTTGTAGTTTGGGTGCACTTCATTTGGCTTCGACCGCTTTGCATCTGGTTGGAGCTCGATTTTAAAGAGCGGCTGTGCGACTTTGTTCCTGTTGATGATGTTGACAACGGATTTGACCGCAAACCCTTTTTCGACCAACGCGTCTGCTATTTCTTGAGTAGGGACCGATGGCTCAATCCCCTTCAACACAACCTGGAGCCCTTTACTGCTTTTTAGTTGGTAGGTATAGAAGTTGATGTTAGCATTACGGAGGTACTTTTCGATGATGCGGAAATTGTCCTCAGTTTGGATTTGGCATTTAATTTCTTTAATGTAGGGGTAACATTGAGAGGGGTTACAACAAAGTTATTTGCCCCTACTATTTCTACTAGCTTCGAAATCAGGGCGCTGCAGTTGGCTCCATGGATGTATAAGGGGGTGGGGTAGCCGATTTAACTTTATCTACAGCGCCGGCTTGATCATCTTGCTGATCGGCAAGAATTTTAAAACGATTCCCGGTAAGGGGTGCTACTCGTTCATTTGGTTTGGTTATTTTCGGCGTGTTGCCACTTTTTTTCTTTTGCGGGCTTAGCTTCCGCTTAGTTATTTTAATATATCTATCCATTCCAGTTTGGACAGAAGTCGTTGGGTTTACTATTGTGGCTGACTCAGGGCGACTTGTCGTTGACGGCTTGAGGCAGGTCAATACTTCGGCAGACGCTGCAGTAGTTGCTGTCAACGAGCTGACGGTGCTGGTCGGTGCAATCGGTGACCCAGTTATCGTTATTGATGGAGAAGCACACTGCTCTCTCCACGGTAAGTTGCTTTTGATTGCTGAGTGGCTGGCACTTTCGGTGTTATTGCTTACGCTAGCATTCAGTGGGGTCGGCGACACCACCGAAAAGTACGCGTTGTTGCGTTGGACCGAGAGTCGACGCTCACGTTGTTGTTGTACAATTAGTTCTTGTAGCTGTTGCTGTTGGGGATCGAGAGAGCTTGGGCCCGAATTGGTGGACATGGCTTTTGTAAAGATTACGCACTTTGTTGTTGCAACTTAGTATTTATTGCTATTAGAGCAATCTAATAGCAATATGATTGTAAATAGGCGTCTCTGGGGCGACTGAGAGCCCTACACAAATTTTTGCAAACGCGGTCTTTTTTACACTCAATTTTTGCGGAGTGCATTAAAAAACACGTCTGTACACGGCGGCAGTTGGTTCCTTAA
This sequence comes from Drosophila tropicalis, assembly GCF_018151085.1. Lineage (NCBI taxonomy): Eukaryota > Metazoa > Arthropoda > Insecta > Diptera > Drosophilidae > Drosophila > Drosophila tropicalis. The sequence goes on from NW_027173285.1 coordinate 28,018, forward strand.
TCTGATATGATCAAGATATGAACAATAATACATATGTACATACATATTTCAAAATTCAAAAAACAAAGTAAAACAAAATAAAGGTTTATTAAAAACTTCATTGTTATTCTTCAAACTTCATATGGTATTTAATCTGTTTCACTGTCTTCAAGGATCTTTGCATGTGGGCGTTTTGGGGGAGCAATAGCTTCATCAGAAGATATTTCTTCAACATAGTTTTCGCTATGGGAACTTGTGGTTCTTCTACTGGTTTTATAATTGCAAAATCTGTTATCAGTTTTTGGTGGGTGATTTTTTTAAGCTCCTTTTCAATTTCGTAATAAGGTGCTAGATTAATATCTATTTCCCTTATTATTTTGCTGGATCTCTCCAGCGAAGGATCATTAGATTTTATAATTATGTATTTTCACCTTCGCGTTATATAAGCCTTAATTTCGCGTTGTACTGAAACCCCTAATTTATTAATGCACTTTTGTGCAGTTGTTGATTTTAAATCGACATTTGATCACTATATTTTGTTTATTACATTAGCAGTGGAGTCCATTGTCTTGGTATCTATTAACCCCATATTGGGTTCATCAAATATGTCATCAAACTTATTTATTCTATTGTTAAACATTCAAATTTAAAAAAAATTTTGTTTTTTTACTATTGTTTGATTTTGAATATTTTTGTTTTAAAAAAAAAAAAATTTTTTTTTCATGTATTATAATTAAGTGTTTTGTTTTCCCTTTTTTTTACATATATCCCTGCCTATTGTGCGTGTGTGTATATATAAATTAAACACTTCCTTCACTCACGGTATAAAAAAATACAATTTTTATTTAAAGTCACTTTACAATTACAACTTAATGATAACTGAAAGATTCTGACTGAGTGAATTCCGCGGAGCTAAAGCGAAGTTTACCGGATGGTTTGGACTTAGGCTTAAGACTGATTTTCTATGATTTGATTATGTTGGATGAAGGCTTGGATAATTGACGTCGTCGCAGGCGGCGGCGTTGGCTGAGTCCAATAGTCCACTAAGAGCGTGGGACCATTCTTTGTTTACACAAGTGTTCAGGACCATTCTTTGTTTATTGCCGAAAATTGTGGGGTGATTCTGGGTATCAGGTTTGTTGTTTATCCTAACGATCGGACTGTTGCTGGGGATAGGCGATCATGCGACAAATTGGCATCTGACGATTGAGTGGGGTGACTTGTTGTTTATCCTAGCTATCGGACTGTTATTTGAGACAGGCGATCATGCGACAAATGGGCATGTGACGACTGGGTGGGGTTGACCAATGGGAATTGCTTGTGATGATGAAATAGGATCGGCCAATGGGCATGTGTTGACGGACTTGGGTTTTATGGTATAAGTACTTGACTCCTTGTTATGATAGAAGTGCTTAACTCCTCCCCCTTTAAGTGCGGACGTCCTCGGTCGCAACAACATATTGAACTGGCGCGATTGAGACTTCCATTGGTGGACCATGGTTGCCTGTTTTGTGGCTGCAGAATTTTTTGATGATGTAATATGTTATCACTGCGGCTGCCAGAAGGGTTAGAATAATCCAGCTTGACGAAGACATAATCAAGTTGTTTCTTTGGATTCTCTCCAGATTATTAGTATTATTGATGTGTAGTTCCTTGATCATTTCCAGAGATAACCTTTCACCTCTTTGCTGCTTATCTGATAGTAATTGCAACAGCGGTGGTTAAACCTCGACTCCAAAGCGTGTCTTCACAATATACCAGGAGTCTTCTATGACGACTGTCGCGTTTTCCGCTTGAATTATGAAGGTGCCTTCTAGGGTAATGTTTTCTCCATTGATGTTGATGTCTCCTTGAAATTGGTTCAGCAGCAAGGTACCGGGCATTATTTCCGAATGGGATTTTACGTGCTGGTTGTTGATGACCTTACATTGTGGATTCCTTCTTTGCAAGTAGGCTCCTACACATTTACTGTTTTCTAAATTAGTCAGATCTTCCAGTTTACAGATTGTCTTACCATTATGAATTTTACATTTATTCTTATTGATTAACCCGAAGTATTTCTTGTTACATTTCATGATATTCTCATAGTCTATTTCTTCTATAAATTTTTGATATTTAATTGGTATTGCAAGGATTTGTTTACAAATTTGATTAATTACTCTGGGTAGGCTAACAATATAAAGGAGTGATTTACCGTCTGAGGCTATGCTGACCTCGGCAAACTCTATTAGTTCTTCAATGTTTACAAATGTTAGGCTCTCTTCTTTAATTGTGTCAATAAAATCTATTTCAGCAGAGGACAGTATTAATGAGTTTACGGTATTGGCCTTAGCCCAATCAATTGCGTAAATAATATTTGTTATTTCTTCTCTTAAAAGACTCAATTTAAATTTGGTTATTTCAATTTCTTCTGACTTATTATTGTATTCGGGTTTACCTCTAATTAATATGGTATTAGTTATCTTAATTAAATCGTTTATCTTATTTTCTATTAAATTATTAATAATGACCTGCCGATTATTGTTTTCCAATTGTTCATTGATCTTATCTACCACAATCATATGATCCTCGTGATCAGGTGTGCCCGCTAACCATTTCCAAGCCGTGCCAAGTATATCAAGCGATCTTTTGTTTCTGAATTTCATCGGCTGAAGCCTCCTTAATTCGTTCTGTATCCGAGTTATCTCATAGGCCAAAAAAAGGTTGATACGGACTAAGGTTTGATGAATTCTTAACGACTTCTTTTAGAACGGATATGGCCATTTGATATTTTTCTAATTCGATGACGTGAATGATTTTAAACGTTCCGTTCTGGCGCGCGGCTAACCCGGTTTCCAACATGACCACTCTTGACTTAGTATAGTCTAATATGGTTGTGTGACCCCAGCAAAGTGTTAACATGAGCAATCTGTCGGAAGAGGATGTTTATCAATACTTCAAGTGGTTTTTATGAACTATCCTTCCTGACCTGGTTTTAATTTTTGGTATTAAGATCTTCGGCTACTATTTCTTTTTTATATCTAGACGTTAGTTTCGAGCCTAGCCGTTTATTAATCCTAACGTAGATGATTTCACCTGGATCGTAGATTTTGACGGGTTTTTTTGTTTTATTATGGTACTCTAGGTCCTTATTTTGCTTCTTTAAAATGGTTTCTGAAATCTTTTCCCTTTCAAGTGCTAATTTTTCTGGAGTATGGATTAAATTTGTTCCAAAAAATGCTTCTATTGGCTTTTTGTTGGTGGTACTATGGATGGTTTTATTGTATTCGTCAACGGCTTTGAATATTAAATCCTCGAATTCCATTTCGGGGTGCTCTAGCTTCAAGCATCTCATTATTTCTGTATATGTTGAATGAAATCTTTCTACTTGGCCGTTGCTAGACGAAGTATATGGTGGAGTAGTATGGACTTGTATACCTAACTGATTATTCAAAAGAAATTTTATTGATGCAGAATTTAAAGCCTTTTCGTTATCCATCACCACGGTTTTTGTCATACCGAAGGCTATTAACAACTCACGTAAGGGTACTTTAAGATGTTCTGCTGCTTTTGAGTTTACGAGTTTAACTTGCGCGTATTTAGAAAATTTGTCTATTGCGGTTAAAATAATCTTATTTTGGGTGGAATATAAATCTATATGAATAATTTCACCTGGATATTTCGGAATAGGGGTTGGTTGTATTTCTTGGTTCGGAGGGTGTCTTTGGTATTTAGAGAGTTTGCACGTTTGGCAAGAGTTCACTATTGCTTCTATCTTTTTCTTCATACCGGGGAAAAAATATTCAGATAAAATTTGTTTTTTATTTTCAACGGAATTTCTATGTGCTCTGAGATGTTCTTTTATTATGATATCTTGTTGTTGGATCTGATCATGGACATCTATAGTTTGAATATGCGTGAACCTTGCCTTGTAATTCCTAAAATGCTCTGGAAATATTTGTTGAATTTTTCCCATGATACTTTCGGAAGTGAAAATACCATTAACTATTCTAGGATCCATTTTTTCTTTCAAGATAGTTACAAGATCTTCTTCGGAATAATTGCTTCTCACTATTGTATGTCTATGATATGTAGGGAACGGTATTTCAAAGGTAGTGGATTCGTTATCACCAGTGAGGATAAACAATTGGTTTTTAAAGACATTGATGGGGATTTCCATTGCTGGAATGAGTTCATGACCTGAGCTTTCATCACTATGGGCTGTAGCTGACGTACTGCTAGCATTTATGCTGGTAGGGTTTCTAGAGAGTGCGTCTGCTACCACATTTGAGCTACCCGGCTTATATTTCAACTCGTAGTTATATTCCTCCAGGTAACTTTTCCATTTCTTCAGCTTTGTGTTGTTATTTTTCGGGCTGAGAGCATAAGTGAGAGTCTGGTGGTCAGTGTAAATGATCACTTTGGATTTGCCGTATACATACATTCTTAACTTATCCAATGCCCATACTATTGCTAGCACTTCTCTTTCATTTGTAGCATAATTTTCTTCGGCCTTGGATAACGCACGGGAAAGGAATGTAATGGGTCTACCGTTCTGTTCTAGAGAAGCTCCTAATGCAAAGTTTGAAGCATCAGTGGTTAGATGGAACTCTTGTTTAAAATCAGGGTATGCTAACATCACATCTTGTGATACTAATGCATTTTTTACTTTCTCAAAGGCATCGAGTTCGGCTTCACCGAATCGGATTTCAATCTTGCTTGAGACATTCTTTTTAGCTCTGCCATGTTCTCCTCTCAATAACGCCGTCAAGGGTCTAGCTAACTTAGCAAAATCTTTGATAAATCTTCTGTAATAACTAGCTAATCCCAGGAAGGACCTTAGTTGTTTTAGGTTCTTTGGTATGGGGAACTTTTTAATGGCTTGAATTTTCTCTGGATTGGTTTTAACTCCTTCCCTTGAGATAACTACGCCTAGGAAGTCAACACTGTGTCTTAGGAATTTGCATTTATCTACTTGGACCTTCATATTTGCTTTGGACAAGGTAGAAAACACTAGAGCTAGATGTCGGAAATGCTCTTCCTCAGATTTACTGAATATTATAATATCATCAATGTAGACATAGCAAATTTTTCCGATGAGGTCTCTCAAGATGTCATCGAGAGCTCTTTTGGAATATTGATGGGGAATTTTTTAGACCAAAGGGGAGTCTTGTAAACTCGTATTTCCCTCCATTTACAGAAAATGCTGTTTTTTCAATATCAGATTCCTTAAGGGAAATCTGATGAAATCCGCTCTTTAGATCAAGAACAGAGAAATACTTATTGTTGCCCAACTGCGCAACCATTTCTCCGATTTCAGGGATAGGATACTTATCCGAAACTGTAACTGCATTGAGCTTTCTGTAATCAATGACCATTCTATATTTCTTATTCCCAAGGCTATCGCTCTTTTTAGGGACTATCCATACAGGGGAATTATAGGGCGACCGTGAGGGTCGTATTATACCATCTCGTAGTAATTCTTGTAGCTGGTCTTCTACTACTTCTTTGAGAGAAGCTGGGTACGGATAATGTTTGGTGTAGACTGGAGTGTCTGTTGTCGTTCGGATTTCTCCTTGGACATTAGTAGCATAAGTCAACTTCTTATTTGGGTCTGCGAAAAGCGATTCGTACTCCTCTTGGAGTGCCTTTAACCCTAGTTTCTGCTGATTGGTGAGCTCCTCTGATTCGATCGTATGGACCTGATGAGCTCGCATCTGCTTTTACTTTAACAACGTGAGAGTTGTTGACAAATAATAGATCTTTCCCTATATCAATAATGGCGTTTAATTCTCTTAGTGTGTCATTACCTAGAATCCCATGGAACGGATTCAAATTAGGTAATAAGAAGAAAGTTATAGGTTTGTTGGGCTCGTTAAATAAACCCAAATGGATATGGCTGGTGATTAGAATGCTACCACTTACGGTGTTCGCGTAAAACTTGTGTTCATTTGTTTTGACTTTTTTGGCTATTTCTGGTTGGACATAGTTTTTGTTGGAGCCGGTGTCTATTAAGAAATTGTATGCGGTTCCGTCTTTGTCCCGGACAACAAAGTACGGCAAAGAGGAACACTTTAACCTAAAAAATTAACGGTGTCCTCAATTTGTGGCTGTTGAGATTCCTGTGATTGTGATTTGGTTTCCTCTTTATTCTGCGGGACTAACTCTGAGTTGTCACCTTGTGAGGTAAAATATTCCTCCTGCTGTTGATATTCACGAACCTCAGAATATGGGACTAATTCGTAAAGGTCTTCTTGGCCTTGGTAAGCAGACTGATAATCGGACATATCGGAGTAATGCTCTTCTTGAGGCGGTATGGTGATATATTGTTCACCTGACATACCGGTTTCGATATGGAATTGCCTCTGAACTTTATTGGGAAAATTTCCGGTGGACTGGTTGACTCTTTTGAGAGCAAACTGTTGTGGTGAATTAGCGTTTGGCTTGTTCATGTAGTCAACTTTTTTTGTTAGAATAGAGCCGTCGACATCCATAGGAGTTGGTGCCGGCTGAGGCTTCGGAGCAAATGGCCTCGGTGGTGCATTGAAAAACATGGGGTTTTTCGTTTGAGGAAATTTATTTTGGGGAATGAACACGTTTTGCATTGGTTTTTGATTATAAAGTTGTTGTTATTATAAGGTTTTGGTGGAATTGCCGGTATGTATGATTGTTGAGGTTGCAAGTAATTTTTTGCATAATGCGGGGGTTTTGGTCCTACTGGTGGACGAGTGTCACGATGGCTGATATTGTTCCTAGCCCTTTTATTGTCCAACATCTCGCACAGTTGCAATGCATGCCTCAGATCTCTGGGTTGAGCTAAGCTCATTCTGTCTGATAGATCTCCGTTAAGACCTCTGATGAAGGTATCTAGAGCCCTATCTCTGACCTGTTTTGCCATGGCTTCCATTGTCTCGGGAGTGTAACCCAGTGTTTCGATTTGGTCTAGTATTAAAGACATCTGTTGGTAAACGGCGAAGTAAAATTGATGAATGGATGCGCCTTTCTGGGTCATGGTGAATAGCTGATATTCTAGAGTGCTTAAATCTCGTTTGTCTGAGTACTCAGATAACAGACACTGAGAGATTGCACCCCAATGTAAAGCAGTGCGATATACTTTCAACAGTGTATTCGCATGGCCTGTAATTTTGCCTCGAATGGTTACCAGAATTGCAAAGTATTTGGGTGTTCCCTGAATGGGGGCGTACAATTCCATCAAACGTGTGGCGGAAGCAAACCATGTTGAGAATTCTTCACGACTACCTGAGAATTTGTCAAGATTTTTTACGATATCTGGCACTTTGTCTAATTCATGCCAGTTATCCTGGACGCTAGCTGTCTGGTCCCTAAAGGGAATGTGTCCTGGCTGGGAAAAATTTAATTGTTTCACTATTTCCTGTAGCTGAGATGACAAAATTGTTTGGATAGCTACATCTAATCCTTGTATTGACAGTGCCTCTATTCTATTTACGGCTGCTGCACCTGAGGTGGATGCTGTCGGAGCATCGGAAGCTGCTGCCTGACTACCACCCTGCTGGAGGACTGCTGCTTTAACCCAGTTGTCATTAGTCATTTTGGAAAAAAATATTTCGAACCAGGTTTCTTTCAAGGAAATAAGTGTTACGATATCGCGAATATTATGACGTCACGAACGATATAATGCCGCGAAAATTGGATTTTAGTTTATATTGACAGAGGTATAGCGGTATGTCCGCTAATCTTGGTGGAAATGGTTTTTGGTACTTAAATACTTAGTTTGTGATATTATGCAAATTTTTCAATATTAAATGATTATTCTCTTTTTTTCAAAATTATTTTTTAAATCTTCATTTGTGGTATTATGCAAATTTTTCAATATTAGATGATTATTCTCCCTTTTTTTCAAAATTATTTTTTAAATCTTAATTTGTGATATTATGCAAATTTTTCAATATTAAATGATTATTCTCTTTTTTTTCACAAAAAATTTTTTTTTTTAAATTTTGAATTATTTCTTTCCCTTTTTTTGGGATTACTTATTACTAGTTTCTTTTTCAATTTTTGATTCTTTTTTCTTGAGTGAGAAAAAATTTAATTAAGGATTTTTCAAATATTTTGGCTTATATTTTTCTTTTTTTTTCTTTTTTAAATTTAAACTTTTGGTTTTGGTTCACAAATTTTTTCTCACTGTGTTTACACAAATTCTTTTTCCTTGTTTTGATTTTCTTTCTTGATTTTCTTTTGCTTAGAATTATTTTTCTTAACTTACATTATTAATAACATCTTCGGTGCTTGTACTGATCGGCTTGTAGGAGGGCTCGCTTTTCCAACGTTGAAGGTACTAACGCTCCTGGGCAAACACGTTTGGGTTATCAGTTTTCCTCTGAACGGATCTTGGAGGAAATTGCAGCGATAAATTTGACCCTGTCTGATTCTTTGTGTAGTTCAATATAGTGTTTTTATTTCGTTGACACTTTAAGGCATTTAACGCGTTTTCTCGGTCACGACCACTGATATCTTTCACTAACACTCGATCAAGTTTTATTTAGCAGGGTCCCTGCTCGGGCGCCAATTAAACACTTCCTTCACTCACGGTATAAAAAATATAATTTTTATTTAAAGTCACTTTACAATTACAACTTAATGATAACTGAAAGATTCTGACTGAGTGAATTCCGCGGAGCTAAAGCGAAGTTTTACCGGATGGTTTCGACTAAGGCTTAAGACTGATTTTCTATGATTTGATTATGTTGGATGAAGGCTCGGATAATTGACGTCGTCGCAGGCGGCGGCGTTGGCTGAGTCCAATAGTCCACTAAGAGCGTGGGACCATTCTTTGTTTACACAAGTGTTCAGGACCATTCTTTGTTTATTGCCGAAATTTGTGGGGTGATTCTGGGTATCAGGTTTGTTGTTTATCCTAACGATCGGACTGTTGCTGGGGATAGGCGATCATGCGACAAATTGGCATCTGACGATTGAGTGGGGTGACTTGTTGTTTATCCTAGCTATCGGACTGTTATTTGAGACAGGCGATCATGCGACAAATGGGCATGTGACGACTGGGTGGGGTTGACCAATGGGAATTGCTTGTGATGATGAAATAGGATCGGCCAATGGGCATGTGTTGACGGACTTGGGTTTTATGGTATAAGTACTTGACTCCTTGTTATGATAGAAGTGCTTAACTTATATATATACAAAAAAATATATATAAAAAAAATAAAATATATATATTTTTTTTATATATATATATATATATATATATATATATATTTGACTTTTGTCACGGTCACTGTTTAAGAATAAACATCGTGTTCATCTGAAGCGGCTTCACCAAATCAGATGCACTAAAGAAAACATAATACAACTGTACTTTTGTCACAAACAAGTAATCTAGCATATGACTAGAATTACAATCAGCCACACACGTTGTGGAAAAACCCCTTGTAATTCTAAACTAACCCAAAAGATCACAACGGCAGGAGGTCATGTGGCCGAAGCCGTGCCCAAAATAATAATAATTTTAAACCCCCGATAACGTGGGGTTTAAGTCTCATTAGAATAAGATATTTTAAGAACAATTGTTATCTCCTAGAGCCTAAGATTCCTTATATAAACTCCATACTTTTGTTAATAAAATCAGTTCATATTTTGAATTCAACGAATGAAGATTGGGTTATTCTTCTCCTCCGGAATCCCTATTCATTTTGGTCCTTCGAGAAAAAGGAACTCTGTAGTTTTCCCCCACCAGTGGTAAGAGACTCAGAGAATGAATCAGCTCCTTAAGAGTTTGAGATCTTATGCAAGTGTAAATGCTTAGATCAGCTAAAGGTAGCAAAAAGAAAGAACTCTGTAGTTTTCCCCCACCAGTGGTAAGAGACTCAGAGGTTCAATGAGCTCCTTAAGAGTTTGAGATCTAATGCAAGTGTAAATTGCAAAATAAATAACTTTTGTTTTCCCCACCAGTGGTAAGAGACAGAGTATAAAATTAAAGCAAAATATTGCTTAATAAATAAAAAGTGCGAGCGACCGAGTGTATAAAGGCAGTTTGGCTAGTCGAGCAACTGCAACAATTTCGGCGGCGGTAAAAAAAAAGAGAACAATATAAAGTTCGTGTGTGGCGTATTCGAAGCCCTAATATCGAAAAAAAAAAAAAGTTAACTAGTGTATAGGTATATACATATGTACACTATATGTAGTTGCAAGTCGGCAACTACCAACAGCAGCAGAGCAACAAGATAGTTGCAAGGAACAGGCTGGAAAAGTGCCAGTATAAGGAATTCTGGTGCGATATCCGGCACCGGTACGGCCTGAGCCCATAGGCCCTGGACAACAGCAGCTGAGCGACGACACAGTAAACAAAAAAAAACAGCGAACTCTACCCATTGGCGTACAAGCAGCAGCGAACAGGATCATCAGATAAGAGATAAATTAAAATAAGTAGTCATAAGTACATACATCAAACTACATATATTATTATTATTATTTCGATATCCTAATATACACCATAAAAAATGTTTCCTACCAAAACTGAAAAATTGTTAGCGAAGCAGTACGAGCTGCATAAAAAGTTGAAGAAGATAGAAGAGATAGATGCTAGTAAGTTCACCAGCAAAATTCTTAATGAAGTAAGGGAGATTCAGTAGCAATGGGTCAGTTACAATAACCAAATGATACAGAATGGATTAACCGAATACCTCTATTTTACAGATGGAAAATATGAGGAAGGCTTAGATATGATTAATAGATTAATAGCCAAAGGAGAAGCAATCAGGCAGGGCACTGTTGATTCGGAAAACATTGAAGCAGATGCAACGATGTTAGAGAATTTTGATGACAGCAGCGAAGAGTCGCGGGGAAACGCGACATCCAGTAATGAGAATGCTAAGGTTAGCCAGGAGAAATTGCAAGAAAAGGTTCGTCAGCTGCAGGAATATTTGGACATGGTGAGCAAAGATTTACGTACGATAGACAATAGAACAGGCGAAACATATGTTAAAAAAATAAAATTCTTGTTCAGGAAGGTACAGATGTGCCAAGCTTATACAGTTGAGTTTATAGGTAATGATACGTTTAAAGAGGTCATAGAAGAATTAGAATTCGACCTTCAGAATACTTTGGTAGCGTTAGAAGAAAAAATAAACGATCAAAAAAATTTGAAAGTTGAGAATTTTACCGTGAGAGGCGAACTACCGGTGTTGCCAAAAATACAGGTACCCACATTTTCTGGAGAACCTAGAGAATGGGACCTGTTTGTAGAATTGTTTACGGAATTAATTGCAAAAAGAGAAGATTTAAGTCTTGCTCTTAAGTTCAATTATTTAAAATCCGCGTTAAAAGGCGAAGCAAGGAGCTTGGTAGCTCATCTATTGTCAGGTTCAGCTGACAATTATAGTGCCGCTTGGGAACTGTTAACCAAGCGGTATGAAAATAATCGGAGGGTATTTTCCGAGCAGTTAAATCGGATCGTTGATTTACCGATGATCAACAATGAATCCGCAAAGAGTGTAAAAGGAGTGATTGACATAATTAATGAGTCAATATACTTAATTAAAATTAAAACAAATTTATCCGATGAAGTTGACATAATATTTGCACAACTTATACTTCGGAAATTTGATAGAGACGCTCTGCAATTATTCGAGAGTCAGATTAAAAAAACAAGGCAGATACTTGGAGCAAAGATATTGCTCGCTAAGTGTCATGAGTAAAGAAGAGAAACAACCATTAGAAAAAACGTCGGCTGTGGGGTTTAAAGATAGTTGTTCGAGCTGTAAAGGCCCCTGGCATAACGCACTTCTGTGCTATAAGCTTAAAGCGCTAACACCTCAAGAAAGGCTGGAAATAGTCAAAAAAGTACAATACGGCTTGAAGTTAGCCCCGGAACCTCTGGTTTTTATTTGACTTGCGTTACTCCATTATGAAGAAAAAGAAATAAAAAAGTCTTCTCCCAAAATCACGTCATCTTTAAATCTGAGGAAGGTTCAAAGATTGAAACTACGTAAAATTAAACAATATACAGATAAGTGGCGTGTCCTTAATAAAAGCCAAAAATCAAAATATAAAGTAAAAATAGATGTGAAGAGGGAATCCACGGGAATCTTTAATGTTGGCAGTTGTGTTGCCAATTTAATGAAAGCTCTTCCGTTAAAAATAGTGAATAGGGATTCCGGAGGAGAAGAATAACCCAATCTTCATTCGTTGAATTCAAAATATGAACTGATTTTATTAACAAAAGTATGGAGTTTATATAGGGAATCTTAGGCTCTAGGAGATAACAATTGTTCTTAAAATATCTTATTCTAATGAGACTCAAATCCCACGTTATCGGGGGTTGAAAATTATTATTATCTTGGGCACGGCTTCGGCCACATGACCTCCTGCCGTTGTGATATTTTGGGTTAGTTTAGAACTACAAGTGTTTTTCCACAATGTGTGTGGCTGATTGTAATTCTAGTCATATGCTAGATTACTTGTTTGTGACAAAAGTACAGTTTTATTATAATTTCTTTAGTGCATCTGATTTGGTGAAGCCGCTTCAGATGAACACGATGTTTATTCTTAAACATTCTGCAAAGGGCCGCCAAATGTGACGTTTTGTGACGTTTTATTTTTATTGAGTTGTCTTAAACAAATTATTATTATTAACATTATTATTAGTAAGATAATTGTTGGTAAAGAAGCATGACGAGCTACATGAGAGAAGTTAACCCTAGCAAATCAATGTTATCCTTCTTATAAACTGACTTCCTATTATTTTGTATGATTTTCCAAATTGGTTTACTAATATCGCCCGATGCCTAACAATTTTTGTTTCGGGATATCTACCCACTCCTGATGTGTATTACTGTGCTGACTTCTAGCCTTTTTATATGGTGGAGACTTTAAAGACCAACTACTTTTACCTCTCGGCTTAAACCAATGTGTCCTTTGCTGGTATTTGAATTTTAAGTGGTTATTCGGATTAAATGTTGTCTCTTTTTGTAATAGAGCCTCGGACAATTTCTTACCTGATTTTATTTTGACACTATTTCTTAGATAATCATTATTTAATTTAACCATTGCCATCTGAGTGTCCTCATTTTGTACTGGCTCTGGGATATATACCTTTTCTTCCCCAGATTTTACTTTACCTCCGAACTGAGGTCCTGCCGGGGACCATAAACTTATTTCTTTTACCTCAGCTTTTATCTTACCTCTAAGGTGAGGTTCTGCCGGGGCCCGACAGGTTATTTCTTTTTTGTTTCGTTGTTGAGTCTGTTTGGACTTGTGTTGTATTTATTTTCACATTTACCTTTTTTCTTCTCCCAACGCTTTTTAAAACCTGTAACATCTATTGTTGGTGCCACTACAGATATATTCATTTTTGATTTGGTGCATCCTGAGACGATCCAACCAAATTTAGTATTTTGACCTAGTAGGCCATTTATCTTTCTAACTCCCCCTTTTAAAATTTGGGTATATACGTCTACCCCTATTATCATGTCAACCCTACCAGGTTTATTAAAGGTAGGATCAGCAAGTACGTAGGATTGCCATTTTGACATATCCACGTTTGCTATTTTTAACGGAAGAGCTTTTATTAACTTTGGCAAAACAATTGCCTCAACCTTAAGAAGTTTATCCCGTGGGTTTCGCGTCTTCACATCTATTTTTACTTTATATTTTGATTTTTTGGCTTTTACTAAGGACACGCCACTTATTTTTGTATATTGTTTAATTTTACGTAACTTTAATATTTGAGCGGCTTCTTCAGATAATATAGTACTCTGACAACCACTATCAATCAAAGCTCTTAATGTTTGAAACCCTCCATTTATTTTCTTAATTTGTATTAGGGCTGTGGCCAACAATTTTTGTTGTGCCGTTACACAGGTATTAACGCTCTCCTGATTTTCTTCATAATGGAGTAACGTATGGTGTCCTCTGCTGCAAAATGAGCAGACTATTTCATTATTGCATCTCTTGTTGCTTGAATGCTTCAAGCATCGTGTGCACAATTGTACTTTTTTTGCTATTTCCAGCCTTTCTATAGGTGTTAGCGCTTTAAACTTATAGCACTGAAGTGCGTTATGCCAGGGGCCTTTGCAGATCGGACAACTGTCTTTAAACCCCACAGCCGACGTTTTTTCTAATGGTTTTTTATCTTCCTTTCTCACGGCACTTAGCGAGCAATATCTTTGCTCCAAGAATTCCATGACATCCGATAGCAATTGTATCTGCCTTGTTTTTCTAATCTGACTCTCATACAACTGTAGAGTCTCTCTGTCAAATTTTCGAAGTATGTGTTGAGCGAGTATTACGTCAACTTCATCGGACAAGTTTGCTTTAATTTTAATTAAGTGTATTGACTCATTAATTATGTCAATCACTCCTTTTACACTTTTTGCGGATTCATTGTTGATCATCGGTAAATCAACGATCCGATTTAACTGCTCGGAAAATACCCTCCGATTATTTTCATACCGCTTGGTTAACAGTTCCCAAGCGGCACTATAATTGTCAGCTGAACCTGACAATAGATGAGCTACCATGCTCCTTGCTTCGCCCTTTAACGCGGATTTTAAATAATTAAACTTGAGAGCAATACTTAAATCTTCTCTTTTTTCAATTAATTCTGTAAATAACTCCACAAACAGGTCCCATTCTCTAGCCTCTCCAGCAAATGTGGGCACCTGAATCTTTGGCAACACCGGTAATTCGCCTCTCACGGTAACATTCTCACTCTTACAATTTTCCTTTTTGTTCATTTTCATTTCTAACGCTGATAGAGAATTCCGGACATCGAATTCTAAATCATCCATAGTATTCTTAAATCTTTCATTACTTGTCAGTACTTGGCACGCCTGAACTTTCTCCCATAAATAATTGATCTTATTAACATACACTATGCATGTCTCATTGCCTGTTGAATTGTCTAAAGTGTGTAAATCTTTGACTATTCTATCCAAATATTCCTGGAGCTGTTGGACTCTATCCATAAATATCTCCTGGTTAACCTTAGGGTTTTCATTACTGGAGGTTGCATTCCCGCGCGACTCTCCTATGCTATCATCAACTATCTCTGACATGTTTGCCTCCGCTTCAACGCACACCGACTTACTAGTGCCTGGTTTTTCTGACTCCCCTGTGGCTATAATTTTGGCAACTATCGTTAACGCTTCTTCATGTATTTTATTTCTGAAATAATCATGATCTAAATTTGGAGCAGTCTCAATCAATTTTTTGTTATTAGGTATCCATTGATTCCTTATCTCTTTTACTTCCTCTACAACTTTGCTAGTTATGCTTCTAGCATCTAGTGCTTCCAACTCCCTTAACCTGGCATGTAACCCTGCCTGCTTCTCTAACACTTTTGCAGCCTTATTTGTGAACATTTTAACTTATGCGTATATTTGGATATCGATAATATTAAAATATATAGGTTGATGTAAGTACTTATGACTATTTTAATTTATATCTTATCTGATGATCCTGTTTGCTGCTGCTTGTCCGCCAATGGGTAGAGTTCGCCGTTTTATTTTTTATTGTTTCGTCGCTCAGCTGCTGTTGTCCAGGGCCTATGGGCTCAGGCGGTACCGGTGCCGGATTTCGCACCAGATTTTCTTATACTGGCACTTTTCCAGCCTCTTCTTTGCAACTATCTTGTTGCTCTGCTGCTGTTGGTAGTTGCCGACTAGCAACTACATATAGTGTACATATGTATATAACTATACACTAGTTAACTTTATTTTTGTTTCTTTTTTTTTTTTTTTCGATATTAGGGCTTCGAATACGCCACACACGAACTTTATATTGTTCTTTTTTTTTTTTACCGCCGCCGAAATTATTGCAGTTGCTCGACTAGCCAAACTGCCTTTATATACTCGGTCGCACGCACTTTTTATTTATTAAGCAATATTTTGCTTTAATTTTATACTCTGTCTCTTACCACTGGTGGGGGAAAACAAGAGTTTTTTATTTTGCTACCTTTAGCTGGTCTTAGCATTTACACTTGCATAAGATCTCAAACTCTTAAGGAGCTGATTCACTCTCTGAGTCTCTTACCACTGGTGGGGAAAACTACAGAGTTCCTTTTTTCTCGAAGGACCAAAATGAATAGGGATTTCGGAGGAGAAGAATAACCCAATCTTCATTCGTTGAATTCAAAATATGAACTGATTTTATTAACAAAAGTATGGAGTTTATATAGGGAATCTTAGGCTCTAGGAGATAACAATTGTTCTTAAAATATCTTATTCTAATGAGACTCAAATCCCACGTTATCGGGGGTTGAAAATTATTATTATCTTGGGCACGGCTTCGGCCACATGACCTCCTGCCGTTGTGATATTTTGGGTTAGTTTAGAACTACAAGTGTTTTTCCACAATGTGTGTGGCTGATTGTAATTCTAGTCATATGCTAGATTACTTGTTTGTGACAAAAGTACAGTTTTATTATAATTTCTTTAGTGCATCTGATTTGGTGAAGCCGCTTCAGATGAACACGATGTTTATTCTTAAACAAATAGCAAACGTGGATATGTCAAAATGGCAATCCTACGTACTTGCTGATCCTACCTTTAATAAACCTGGTAGGGTCGACATGATAATAGGGGTAGACTTATATATCCAAATCTTAAAAGGTGGAGTTAGAAAGATAAATGGCTTACTAGGTCAAAATACTAAATTTGGTTGGATCGTCTCGGGATGCACCAAATCAAAAATGAGTAAATCTATAGTGGCACCAACAATAGATGTCACAGTTTTTAAAAAACGTTGGGAGAAGAAAAAAGGTAAATATGAAAATATTTACAACACAAGTCCTAACAAACTCAACAACAAAACAAAACAAGAAATAACCTTTCGGGCCCCGGCAGGACCTCACCTTAGGGGTAAGATAAAAGCTGAGGTAAAAGAAATAATTTGTGAAAGTAAAAAAGAAATAAGTTTGTGTTCCCCGGCAGGACCTCAGTTTGGACGTCAAGTAAAATCTGGGGAAGAAAAAGTATATATCCCAAAGCCAGTAAAAAATGAGAATTTTCAGTTGGCAAACGTTAAATTAAATAATGATCATTTAAAAAATAGTGTCATAATAAATGCAGGTAACAAATTGTCCGAGTCTATAGTACAAAAAGGCAGATATTGCAAAATGTTCATAAAGGGGCAACATTTAAACAGAATAAACGCTCAAAGGTCAGCTATCAGCTCGTCATGCTTCTTAAACAACAATTATCTTATTATTGACAATATTAAAATTAACCTGTATGACAACTACTATAAAAACAAATTCCAAAACGTCACATTTGGCGGCCCTTTGCAGAATGTTTAAGAATAAACATCGTGTTCATCTGAAGCGGCTTCACCTAATCAGATGCACTAAAGAAAACATAATACAACTGTACTTTTGTCACAAACAAGTAATCTAGCATATGACTAGAATTACAATCAGCCACACACATTGTAGAAAAAACACTTTTAACTCTAAACTAACCCAAAAGATCACAACGGCAGGATGTCAAGTGGCCGAAGCCGTGGCCAAAATAATAATAATTTTCAACCCCCGAAATCTTGGGTTTGAGTCTCATTAGAATAAGATATTTTAAGAACAAATGTTACCTCCTAGAGCCTAAGATTCCCTATATAAACTCCATACTTTTGTTAATAAAATCAGTTCATATTTTAAATTCAACGAATGAAGATGGTGTTTTAGTTTGCGGTGCTGAAATCCTATTCAGTCACCATGTAGGATAATAATCCAAGATTGTATGAACTTTGAATATTTATATAGGACACAAATATGTCTTTTGCATTTGAGCATAGTTTATTCAATGATTCTTAATTCTAATACAATTGTTAACTAAAGCTAAGACCGCGTAGCTGCTTTGCTAGAAATGCAGGCAGAGGAGGCTACCGGCCGATAACTCGACCGCGGAGACTCCACGGCTTGCCAGAGCGGGGTTATCCACGGAACGCACATGTGACCAGCTTTGGCCACTGGTGCTTTTGGAGATGCTGCATACCCGATTGGGGTTTATTGAGCCAAACCAACACAATGGTGGAGTGGGTCCAAAACTGGGAGGTTGCAGGTGGGATTAGGAGTTCAGGCACGATCGACGCCCAGAGATCGGCTAGCAAAACCGCTCCGCACAACTCCAGCCGAGGCAGCGAGACTGTTTTGACTGGAGCTACACGGGTCGCGAAACCGAACCCGCACATATAGGGCTGCTCCATACGCTTTCTATGACGCGTCACAGAAGCCATGAAGCTCCCACGAGAGCGTATCGCTGGTGTTTAGCCAACGGGGCATGCGGAGTTGACTGAGGCCTGGGTAATCCTGCAAGAATTCGTGCCATTGCTGCAGCAGGAGAGGCGGCAGAGCGTCATCCCAGCCCAGTTCGGTTAGCCAGATTTGCTGCATGAAAATCTTCGCTCGGATAACAAATGGGGCTAGCCAGCCAGCGGGGTCGAAGAGTTTATCGATATGGGACAGAACCTGCCTCTTGGAGATCAACTCCTTCAATGGTGTGTCCGCAACGGTGAAGAAGTAGACGTCCTCGGCGGCTTGCCAGCGGATTCCCAAGGTTTTCGCAGTGCTCGCGTCTTCCAGATCGAGAAAGTCCTCTCGCAGCAGGTGCTCTCTCGGGATAGCTTGAAGTAATTCCTTCTTATTGGAAGTCCACTTCCGAAGCGGGAGGCCCGCAGATTGAAAGGCAGCTTGAAGCTCTTTTATGGCGAGACGTTGGCGTAAACACCTATAATACCCATTTCACGCGCATGTTCGTCGATTTCGCCCACCGCATCACGTTGCATGGCGGCAATCAACTGATGGTGCGGTATCTGCGAAACAAATTCTGGATTCCACGACGACTACAGACTCAAATGATGGGTGATCTCCCTCGAGAGCTCATCACGTACTCCAGGCCTTTCACCCACACGGGCATTGACTTCGCAGGGCTTTTCGAGATCAAGAAGGCCAATTTCTCCCATGAGCGAGGACCCAGAGGATCTGCTGGCATTGAGCCCGGGACACTTCCTTATTGGAGGACCGCTTTTATCCATTGCGGAACTGGAGATTCTAGTCGAGCCCATGTCGCTAATCAACCGATGGCAGCGACTGAAAGCAATCCAGCAGGCTTTCGGCCGCCTTTGGAAGAGAGAGAATACCTTAAGGTGCTCCATAAACGGAATAAGTGGAAATCACCGGCTCGCAGTCTCCAGACCGGCGACCTCGTTGAAGCTCTTCAGATCGCCTCTCCATATGGGACGAACGCGTACCGAGGCCGGGTCTGTCGGGGGTTTACGCACTCCGGCAGTGTCAGCGCTTCCTGAACCTCCGAGGGGAATAGCGGCTCCGGGCGGTGCTTATACTCATCCGACGCGTGCCTGAGTCGCAATGGTTGCCGAAGATACGGGCAAAATCACCATACCCTGCTCCATATGGCCGACCAACCGCCGAGACAACGCGCCTTAGCCCGGCGTCGCAGCCAGTCACCCTTTTCCGGGCGTGCTGCACCACTGCCACAACCCCCTTCCCGATCATCGTCCGACCGCTTCGCTTCTCCAGAAGGCGCCCGCGAGATCTCCTTTTCCTCCCTGCTCCAAGCTATCACGACGACTGTCATGGCAACAGCAGTCATCCGGTTGGGCAATGGGTTGAAGTCCTTCGAAACCCGCGTCCTCCCCGATGCGTGTGTGGCTGAGAGTCGCATAAATTTTTCGTTTGCCCGGTCCCTGGTGCTGGCTGTGACCAAGGTCGTGGTCGACCAAGTATGCACGGCCGTCATCGAGTCGACGTCCGACCGTATGTTGCGGCGGAACGTTATATCCCGGGTCGAAGTGGACCTGCTCATCCGCACTCCCATCCGGGAAGTGTCGGCGCCGGTCCGTAAGAAATTCGCCAAACTGATCCTGGCCGACCCCAATTTCTATCGGCCGGCGTCGGCGTCGGCGTCATGAGGTCATCCAACCAAGCTGTGTGCCTGGTCATAGCGGCCCGCAGGCCAAAGGATGGGTCATCTCCGGCTCCTGTGGGATCTATGCGCTCCAGAACGCTGCCGTCCCCCATCCTACATATGTCCAGGGTGACAATTGCAACATGTTGCAAGGGTATTTCGGTATTTGGCACCCGATTCCACATATCGTTCCGTCCCTCCACGAACACCCTGCAACACAATTCATCAATACACAAACAAAACATTATTATTCTTTTTACTACAAATTTTTCTTCTTCTTCCATCATTCCCTAAGCAACGCACGCATACACATACAGTTCATGTAGCTTTGCGTCTGTGTGTGTATGCATGTGCTCTGTTAATTTGATGATGACATAGTAGGCAGCAAGCAGCGCTGCCGGCAGCGGTTGGACCGATTTATATTGACTGTAACTTGTGTTCTATTTATTCGATCAGTTTAAAATTTTGGCCCAAATACCAAATTTCATCTCGATAGCTCTTAAGATGGCGGCGTGAAGTTGATTTGCACAGACGGACGGACGGACGGACGGACGGACAGACGGACACGGCTATATCGACTCAGCTACTCATGCTGAGCAAGAATATATATACTTTATGCGGTCGGAAACGTGTCCTTCTGTGCGTTACAAACATCTGACCAATTTTATAATACCCTCTGCAAGGGTATAAAAACAACACCCACTCCTGCACCAGAGGGCTGGGGCTAACTTCGACCGCGTCAAAGTTTGTATACCCTTGCAACTTTTTTGGCAACTCTTTCCTTACCTACTAGCCATCAATTTGGAAGAACGTTTTATCTAAAAAAGACTTATGTTTGCGAAAGAATGGCCTACAATAATGGGAAATAACGAATATATTGATCACAGTCACAGTTTTCCACCGATCGTACCTATGGGAGCTATATGATATAGTCACCCGATCTTTATCAGTTGGGCAAGCTTATAGTCGGGCTCTTCCCAATGTCAGCATTGGACGTATTGTCTGAGGCATCTCTGCAAGAAAGAGTGTTAGAATTATGCTTTCACTTGTTGCATCGGTGGCGGGGCGTTGCATGTTTGCCAGAATTTCGGGTGGTTTTAATCTAGATGTTCCATCTCCGTGAAGTATGCGTCGTAATTTGGAATCGGAATTTTCAGCGAATTTTTCAAGACGACGATTCTTGATGGCGAGATATTTGTCTGTCGCCGGTGGTCGTAAAACCAAATCTTCTACAGCATTGATTATTTCCTCGTCTAGGTGCACAGTGATCAGATCGCAGGGTATGGGTGCACGTTGGCGGGTTGTCGGATTATTTGTGGCAGAGTTGCTAGTTGCATCGCTTCGGTGTTACCACTTTGGCTACTTAGAAATTATAATGCGGCCAAATATACTTAAATATATTAAACGTTTATTAGGAATGCGGTCTAAGCGTCTAAGTAAGTTTTAGAAGAAGTGAGCTTATGTTAAACAACGATAATAATACTAGGAATTTAGTTTAGGATTGGGAAACGACGATGAGAGGGCGAACCAGTATTATCGGTGTCGCCACAATATCTGCTTACTTGCGACATCTATGGACAAAACTGAAATAGAATCACCCAGAAATGTGTAGAGCAGTTCGGATTTATAGCGATCAAAATATATAAGAAACGAAACTTTGGAATGTAGGATACGCTGCTAAGTGGGGACTGGTTATTGTCAAGTTAATTTTGAAAATGTGCTATGTGGGAACGTGCCAAATTCACATTTCGGCGTGTGAATTATTGATAGCATGTTGTAAGCCGCTGTCCTCTAGCAGGGTCGAATTACTCCGATTGACTTGAAACTTAACACAGAGGCATAATACTTCAAGCCTAAAGGCAAGTGCAAGCTGCAAGAAAGACCAAGATGGTTACATAAAGTGCAGTGCAGTGGTATAAATTTGTGTTGTGACGACTATACAGGTGAATTTAACAGCAGAATATACATATGTATACATAGTTATAAATACACTTCTTTATTATTTAAAAGAAATATGGATTGGTGAGACTCAAAAACGATCTTTATTGAAACACTAATTAACTTATGATTATTCATACAGATATGATTAAAGTGCGGTTACAAAGCTTTTGATATTAGTATTGGGAGCCTTTGATCTGGTGACAAGGTATCAGCATTTTGATTGGCCTTTTGATTTTGGCCTACTAAGCGTTCTCACTCTCGGAAGATTTTTTGGGAACATTTGTTTTTATAGGATTTTTGTTTAATCTATGTTGCATTAAACATCCGCTGTTTTCTAGACTAATGGGGGGTCAGGTTATATGGGTGAATGGAGTGAGAAATTGAGTGTTGTGGGTGGATTCTGCCTGTGAACCGCATTGTCCACAACCAACAAAGAATATAATCAGTGTTTAAATTGCTGTAGTCGAATTATTAAAAGTCGAAAATTTTGTGCTATTCATTGCTGTGACTATTTAGCAAATATAAAAACGAATACTTTATGTTGCTTTTGCTTCCGAAAAAACCAAAATCAGAAAATCAACAAATCAGAAGAAAAATAACCGAAATTGAAAATTTTGACAGCAGCGATAGCAAAAAACCCGAAAGCACCAGCAAATAGCAAAAATCCGAAAGCAAAAATCCCGACAGCAGCGGCAATAGCAAAAATCAGATACAGATTGCTTTGATAGCAACAGCCAACTTATACATTTTAATACTAGGTACTGTTCCGACTGTTGCTTTTGGCCAATTCCGGAAGTCACCGACTGCCTTCCAAAACTCTTTTTTCTTTATTGTATTTTGTATTTTAAAAATTTTAAATATTACAATTTTAGTAAACAAAAAGTAATTTATATATAGAAAAAGATATACAATGCATTAACTGATTCTGCTGTTCTTGAAGTACTTGGGAAAATTTTGTTGTTAATTGTGCAGGTCATGTTGCTGATGTATGTTGTATCCTGGAGAGTGTAGACGTTGCTGTGCGGGTCCATCTTTGCTTGTGCTTGCAACGCGAGGGGTCTTGTTGCCGTTCTAGTTAAAACTAAATGACTTACAATTTACATTTACTGAGAGAGTATTGAGTATGTATGTATAGGTAAAATCAAAGTAGGCCAAAAATCAGTTCTGCTGCTACTGTTTTTTCGACTGCTGCCTTTGTCGACTTTAAAATTGGCTAAAAGCAACAGTCCGATTGTGGATAACGAATAATTTTTTGGATGAAAGTACACATACACATAGATATCTTGCAAACTTTACAAAACAACTTTTTTATACCCTTGCAGAGGGTGTTATAAAATTCGTCAGATGTTTGTAACGCACAGAAGGAGACGTTTCCAACCCCATAAAGTATATATATATATTCATGATCAGCATGAGAAGCTCAGTCGATAGAGCCATGTCCGTCTGTCCGTCCGTCCGTCATTGCGTATGCGTTTTACACAGTCATCTTAAGAGCTATCGGGATTTAATTTTGTTTTGGGGCTTTTTATTACCTGGGTGAGATAAAGTATGAAAATTGTCAGGATCGGACCACTATATCTATAGCTCCAGAAAAAAACATTTTCATAAAAATTGGAGTATCCCAATGAAATTTACTACGCTTATAGTATTGGATATAAAAACTCAGATTCCGAAATTTGTATCTGATCGGATAAAAAGAACACAAGTGACAGTCAATAAAAATCGGTTCAATCGCTGCCGGCAGCGCTGCTTGCTGCCTACTACTTCATAAGTCATCAACATAGTACATGCATACACACTCAGACGCAACGCTACATAAACTGTCTGTGTATGCGTGCGTTGCTTTTCTTAGGGAATGAGGGAAGAAGAACAAAATGTAGTATAAAGAGTAAAATTGTAAAATAGTAAAATAAAATTGAGTTGCAGGAAAAAAATTCCAAAAAGTAAAAATGTTATTGCCAAGGACTGCAAGGGTATATAAACTTCGGCATAGCCGATGTTAGCTTCTTTGATATTTTAAATATAAAAAGATATCTTTTAAAATTGAAAAACCAGAGGGCCGGGGATAACTTCGACCGCGTCAAAGTTTGTATACCCTTGCAACTTTTTTGGTAACTCTATCCTTACCTTACCATCAATGTGGAAGAACGTTTTATCTAAAAAGGCTTAAGCTTGAGAAAGAAAGGCCTACAATCATAGGAAATAACGAAGATATTGATCAAAGTCACTGTTTTCCACCGATCGTTCCTATGGGAGCTATATGATATAGTCACCCGATCTTTATCAAATTCGGCACAGTCATTAACATATATATTAAATTAAGAAATGTTTAATTTAAAAGCAATCGCGTTAAAAAGTAACGAAGTTATTTACAAAAGTCACTGTTTTCGACCAATCGTTCCTATGGGAGCTATATGATATAGTCACCTGATCTTGATCAAATTTGGCATAGTCGCTTATAGGCGTAGTAAACTCTCTAATATTAAGTTTCACGACAATAGCTCAGAAAATATCGAAGGTATTGAGAAAGTCACTGTTCGTGACTTGGCCGTTTGTATGGGAGCTATATTATATAGTCACCCGATCTTGATCAAATTTGGCATAGTCGCTTATAGGCGTAGTAAACTCTCTAATATTAAGTTTCACGACAATAGCTCAGAAAATAACGAAGTTATTTACAAAAGTCACTGTTTTTCACCGATCGTTCCCATGGGAGCTATATGATATAGTCGCCCGATCTTGATTAAATTTGGCACAGTCATTAACAGATATATTAAACAAACAAATGTTTAATTTGAAAACAATCGCGTTAAAGTAACGAAGTTATTTACAAAAGTCACTGTTTTCGACCGATCGTTCCTATGTGAGCTATATGATATAGTCATCCGATCTTGATCAAATTTGGCATAGTCGTTTATAAGCGTAGTAAACTCTCTAATATTAAGTTTCACGATAATAGCATAGAACGCAAACTCCTCCTAGACCGTAAGAGCTACAGAGCTGAAATTTTGCACGTAGGCTTGTATATACTGCAGGGGTTGTTTATCTCGGATTCAGCCGGATCGGACCACTATATCATATAGCTCCCATACAAACGCCAAAGTCACGAACAGTGACTTTTCTCAATAACTTCGTTATTTTCTATACTATTATCGTGAAACTTAATATTAGAGAGTTTATTACGCTTATAAACGACTATGCCAAATTTGATCAAGATCGGATGACAATATCATATAGCTCACATAGGAACGATCGGTCGAAAACAGTGACTTTTGTAAATAACTTCGTTACGTTAACGCGATTGTTTTCAAATTAAACATTTGTTTGTTTAATATATCTGTTAATGACTGTGCCAAATTTAATCAAGATCGGGCGACTATATCATATAGCTCCCATGAGAACGATCGGTGAAAAACAGTGACTTTTGTAAATAACTTCGTTACTTTTAACGCGATTGCTTTCAATTTAAACATTTCTTAAGTTAATGTATCTGTTAATGACTGTGTCGAATTTGGTAAATATCGGGTAACTATATCATATAGCACTCATAGGAACAATCGGTGGAAAACAGTGACTTTGATCAATATCTTCGTTATTTCCTATGATTGTAGGCCATTCTTTCGCAAACATAAGCCTTTTTTAGATTAAACGTTCTTCCACATTGATTGCTATTAGGTAAGGAAACAGTTACCAAAAAAGTTGCAAGGGTATACAAACTTTGGCGAAGTTAGCCCCGGCCCTCTGGATTTTAATTAATAAAAGAATTGGATTTATAATTATATATAGTAATATATCCGCCACTTCATCCACTCACACCACTCAATTTCCCACTCCAATCACCCACATAACTTGACCCCCTTTAGTCTAGAACTTTAATCATATCTGTTTGAATAATCATAAGTTAGTTCTTAAGACGCTTTGTTTCAATAAAGATCGTTTTTGAGTCTCACCAATCCATATTTATACCCTTGCAAAAAGGGTATATTAATTTTGGTCAGAAGTGTGCAACGCATAGAACGAAGCATCTCCGACCATACAAAGTATATATATTCTTGATCAGCACGACGAGACGAGTTCAACTAGCCATGTCCGTCCGTCCGTCCGTTCGTCCGTCTTGATCAACGCAAACTCCTCCTAGACCGTAAGAGCCACAGAGCTGCAAGTAGGCCTGTATATACTGCAGGGGTTGTATATCTCGGATTCAGCCGGATCGGACCACCATATCATATAGCTCCCATACAAACTCAAAAGTCACGAACAGTGACTTTTATCAATAACTCCGTTATTTTCTGTGCTATTGTTGTTATTATACAGTTTATTACGCCTATAAACTACTGTGCCAAATTTGATCAAGATCGGGAGACTATGTCATATAGCTCCCATAGGAAGAATCGGTCGAAAACAGTGACTTTTGTAAATAACTTCGTTACTTTAATGCAATTGTTTTCAAATTAAACATTTGTTAGTTTAATATATCTGTTTGAGCAAGATCTGGTGACTATATCATATAGCTGCCATAGGAACGATCGGTGGAAAACAGTGACTTTGATCAATATCTTCGTTATTTCCTATGATTGTAGGCCATTCTTTCGCAAACATAAGCCTTTTTAATAGGTAAGGAAAGAAAGTTGCAGGGGTATACAAAATTTGACGCGATCGACCTGGTCCTCTGGTTTATATTTTAAATAAATTCAATATATTACCTTATTTTTGTTTAAAACGGCGGTGGAGTATGTTGTTTGCCAAATGAGCATGTGCCCACTGTATTGTAGAGTAACAAATGGTATATACTAAAGAGCTGCATGGCTTCACTCACAACGTACGCTGAAATGAATTCATTCGAATTGAATTGAATTGAGTGAGTGAGGCGCACACAATGAATTAAATGTGAATGAATGTTGTTGTGTGCTGGAACTCATAACCAAAGTCACTCACTCGAGTGAATTCGATAGAATGAAGCGTAAAGCCGAGTGAAAACTTTGGAAATGCCGAACACACTCGAATTATTCTATTTGTAGCACACACATTTTGAGCATCGTTCATTTCGTTGGAGACAGTTGTGGCAGGCATAATGGAAAACAGTCAAACATACATTAATTTAATTATAATTAGAATATAATGTATACATATATAATAAAATAATAAATATAAAAACAAAAATTTTGTTTTGCATTTTCCCTTTTTCTTCTTCTGCTTCAAGCATGACAAAGCCAAAAAAATTGTTGTTGGCATTCGAATGAATTCATTTGGCGTTGAAAATTTTTCGGCATTCTCACTCATTCAATTCGTCTATTGTCGGTTAAATGTCGTACGACCGAGTCTTTCGCGAGCGCTTTCACTCACTCAAATTCATGACGTTTCGCATTCAATTCAATTCAACTCATTTCGAACGTTGTTAATTCGAATGTGCCTTTTTTGACATTCATGCAGCTCTCTAGTATATACCCAACTTTAAAATTAGAGTAACACCTCATAACATAGCGACACTTTGTTGCTATGTTTATACAATAACAAATGTACATAAGTGCAGTGATAGGATCCGCCACTTATGCGGACTGGCCCTGCAGTAATAGCATCCGCCACTTATGCCGACTGGCCGCAGCGTGAGAACGCTACCGTAAGCACTTCTTGAGTATGTACAATCCGTACATATATATGCATATATATATGGCATGCTATATACTCGCGTTCTGCCGCTACTCATTATGTACTTTAGGCTAAGTCCATTATAAAATAAAGAGAGACGATTCATTCTGAATCCGTCAACAGCAAAGACAAGACGCAATCTTTTCATTGCTACAGGATAGCCAACAACTACAGGTTTAAAAATATATTGTGTACCTTATAGAAAAATCCATAAAAGAAGCATATGGTAGAGTGTGGCATATGGTAGACTATTGTCAAGGAAACCTAAATATAAGGATGTGCCTGAATGGGTACATAATGTATGTAAGATTTATGGATCGAGCCAATGATCTTGACAAAATGTAGAATTTCCCATTATCATAAATGAAGCTTGTGACCGTTGATCCTATTTTCAAATAATAATAAAGAAAAAGAAGCATTACTGTTTACGTTCCACGACGACCCTATACAAGGAGGTCATACTGGAATATCAAGAACTACAGCCTATATAAAAAGGCATTACTATTGGAAGAGAATGACACGAGATATATTCCAATATATAAAAAAATGTAATAAGTGTCAACAAGCGAAAATAACCAAGCCTACAAAAATGAAACGCCAAAACAAGCTTTCGACAGGGTAATTGTGGATACGATCGGTCCACTTCCGAAGTCATAACAAGGAAATGAATGCGCAGTAACTTTAATCTGCGATCTAACAAAATATCTTGTAGTAATACCAATGAGTGCAAAAACAGTATTTGAACATTTTATTCTGCGGTATGGTCCAATGAAGACGTTAATTACGGACATGGGAACAGAATATAGAAATTCAATAATTGAAGATTTATGTAAAAATTTGCAATTAAAAACATAACTTCTACTGCCCATCATCACCAGACTGTAGGCACGGTTGAGCGAAGCCACCGAACATTAATGAGTTCTTACGTTTATACATTTCAGTTGACAAAACAGACTGGGATGTATGGATAAGATATTTCGCATATTGTTTCAATACAATACCCTCTATGTCACATGATTATTGTCCATATGAGTTGGTATTTGGTAAAACTTCAAATTTATCTAAACAATTTAATAGTATAGAAAGGATAATCCCACTTTATAACATAGAAGATTATGCTAAGGAATCAAAATTTAGACTAGAACAGGCCTATAAAAGAGCCAGAATTATGTTCGAGCTGCATAAATGTAAAAATAAGGAGTTATAAAGAGATAAAGTTGTATTAAGAAATGATACGGGTGATAAGTTAGAACCTAAGTATTTAGGCCCATATACCATAGAAGCAATAGAAGATAGGGATAACATTCTAATTAAAGATAAAAAGAATAAGAAACAAATAGTGGTTAAAGATAGGTTAAAAATTTGTTCTTAATCAGTAAACATATTAATATATAAAAAAATTTTATGAAAATAAAAGAAAATAAAAAAAACAAATTTCCATTTTTCAGAGAATGAATCAAAGCCTACTACTTATGTTGCTTTGAGAATTGTCAGGTGTCAGTGCATTGTGTAGTTTACAACACTGCCGTGCAGCGTTTGCAGACTGACACCTAACTAATAAGCCAAAGCCTTCTAGTTAGTTCCAATGTATTGACAGGTGTATCAGTTGTAGCCCTAGTTGAGCATCTAAGCAACCTTAGCAACTAATACAAGTTAAAAAAGTAAAAAAGACAAAGTGATTGAAATAATACAGGCTACGCCCCGACCATCAGAAGTGGGATCGGCGCCACACCCTATATTTACTGGAGAACAGTGGCGCGTAATTTTGCAAATGCAAAATGAAAATCTGTTGGAGTTTGTAAAGACAAAGCAAGCTTCAACATCAGAACAACTCCAAAAGCGTGAGGTCACATTACGGAAATTTTTTTGCCAACGCCGCAGGCTTAGACGCTTCTAGGTGGTGTGCGACTGCAGATATCATTTAAACTGAACAGCCGCTAGAAGGAAGCAAGCTTATTATGGCATTAAGTAATGCGATGGAGGGCAGTGCATCCCAATGGTGCAGTGCAGAAATCTCCTAGCCTGGCATGAAGTGGAGCGAATTTAAAGAATTGTTCCTTCATCGATACAAAAGCGATGAAACACCAGCAGCGATGTTTTTGAATTTGTTAGGCAGTCGTCCGGCTAATGAAGAGTGCTTGACAGTATATGCTAGCCGCCTAGTCTCATTGCCTGGAAGGACAAAAACATGGCAAATATGGACCGCCGTTTACAATGAATTGTAGGCGTTGAAGGCTTACAACTTTCAAAAGCATCGCGTTACCGTCCGTGATATCAGCCCTGGACCTGACAATAAAAGGCGAAAAATGTCAACCACGCTGTGACATTTCTGCGGACAAGTCGGACACAAAATAGCAGAATGCAGAAAAAAGCGCGACAAGAGGCCGATGCGAAAACCCAACTAGAGAGGACCCGTGTTACCTACTCCGTGGCCAACACGGGCTTTCGAACCGAAGCTCTGGAAATGACGTCCCAACAAAACAAAAAATCTAAACCAGTGTTTTGTGTCTGAGCCAACAGGAGTCATCGAGGTGAGAGCTACCTAATTTGATAAGAGAAAAGATAAGTGGCAGATTGTCCGCAAAAGCGCATGAATAATATAGTATTGCTAAAGGTATCGGCGATGCCGGTATTTATAGTACTATGCTTTTTCTCACGTTTGGTTTTACCATTGAATTGAATTTCACAAAATTTGATTGTGACTTTCATCAAATGTGTTTAAATTTGTAAAATCAAAATCCGTAAATATTTGTGCCGCTATTGATTGTGCAATTAATCTTGACGAAATCGATATTGAATCGGCTGATGCTGATAAAAGCAAATTAATAAATTTAATAAAAAATTATACCTCAGCATTTTCTAAAGCGATCCCAAACGCACGAGTTAATACAGGTGAAATGAGGATTTGACTAATTGACGCCAACAAAACTGTGCAACGTCGGCCGTATAGGCTCAGTCCAGAAGAGAGAGATAGTGCGTGAGAGGTTAAGAGAGTTACTTATATGTAACATTATCAGCCCAAGTTGTTCTCCATATGCAAGTCCTATGTTGCTTGTAAAAAAGACTACAGAGAATTACACTCAAATACCGTTGCTGTCAAATACCCCTTGCCGCTCATTAGTGATCAGATTGATAGGTTGCGTGGTTCGTATTACTTTACTTGTTTAAATATGGCTAGTGGTTTTGATCCTGATTCCGTTGAATATACTGCATTTGTGACTCGGCGGATGGCCAATACGAATTTCTTACAATGCCTTTCGGACTCAAAAAATGCGCCTTCCATTTTTCAAAGAACAGTCATGCAAGCCTTAGGCAATCTTGCATATTCATACATATGTGATTGTCTATATGGACGACATTATAATCGTGTCACCAACAATTGAGATAGGGTTGCAAAAATTGAAAACAGTATTGAACGTTCTGACAAGGGCTGGATTCATCTCCAATATCTCGAAATGTTCTTTTCTGAAAACAAGGGTACAGTATTTGGGGTTCAAAGTGAAAGCAGGCGAGATTAGGCTAAACGCACAGAAGATTACGGCATTGAGTTTATTACCACCTCCGCAGACTGTTTCCAGTTTGCGACAGTTTATTGCTCTGGCTTCCCAATTACGCACCCGATTTCGAAAAAAATAATGAAGCCACTCTATTTTCTTACGTCAGGAAATGGAAGTATTGTCTGCACTTGTTTTGGTAATTTTTGACCCACAATACCCAATTGAGTTACACACTGACGCCAGTTCCTGTGGATAAGGTGCAACACTCCTACACCGTATTAACGGTAGTCCACATGTGATGGAATATTTTAGCAAAACAATTTCGCCCTCCGAGACTAGATATCACTCATACGAGTTGGAAACATTGGCATTGGTTGCTTCTGTAAAACACTTTCGTCATTATCTGCTTGGGCGAAAGTTTGTGGTATATACCGATTCTTATTAGCTTAAGGCTTCACGGACAAAGATAGACTAAACACAAAGAGTTCATCGCTGGTGGGCTTAGAAAGAGATTGCAGAAATAGTTCGTAAGCTCAATTCCAACGAGCAACAAGACGATTTAATTAAATCCTATGATTTAAGGAAAGGTATCACAAGATTCAAAGAAACAGTAGAACACGTTGTTTACCGGTGGTGCCACGAACATTTAGATGTTCCGTGGTAAACCAGGTACACGAGTCAGTTATGCACCTTGGTTGGTATGGTTTACCAATATTATTGGTTTCATAACATAAATAAATATGTTCGCAAGTTTGTAAACAATTGCATAACTTGTAGGACTTCCAAGTCGCCTACTGGAAAAATACAAGCTGAGCTCCATCCAATCGCGAAGGTGAACATCGCTTGGCACACTGTTCACATAGACATTTCCGGAAGTTGAGCGGTAAAATCGACCTAAAAGAATATGTCATCGTTCAGATTGATGGCTTCATGAAATTTGTACACCGTTATTACACCCTTAAAATACACCCTTGCAACTGGGGCAAGTCGTGCAAACGGTCAGGTTGAGCATGTTATGAGTACGCTCAAAAATTTGCTAACTGCTGTCGAATCGAGGCAAAGATCCTGGCAAGATGCACTTGGCGAGGTTCAGCCCGTTGGAAATGTTGATAGGAAAAGAGGCTCGACCCATATGGTTAATTCCACCAGTAGACACAGAAAGCGATGCCAGCGATAAGATGTAGTAGTTTGGCAGTTTGTGGTTATGATAAACAACGCTTTGACAAAACCAAGGCCATGGTTGTAAGGCACAATGTTGGTGACTATGTTCTGCTAAGAAACGAGGAGAGACACCAAACGAAATTACACCCGAAATTTAAGGGCCCATTTTCGGTTACTGAAATCCTGGAAGGGGACAGGTATATGTTAAAGTCGTTAACAAAAAAAGACTTTACAAATACTTTCACGAAGACATTATTATTCCTGGTGAATCGGATATTGATAATGATAATATAGTTAAGACGAAAATGTTCCGTCCAAGTGAGACGATGGATTAAATTTATTATTTTATTTTGTAATTTTTATATACAACACGCTCATTTCAAAGCAAATACTTTGTTGTTTAGTTAAAGTTCAATAGTGCAAGCACAATGATTAATTGTTTCGTTAAAATTGAAGTAAACTTATAAATTTTGTTTAAAAAAAGAAGATACTCTGTATGTTCTGGTTAAGAATAAAAGATTAAGATTTTTTTTGAAGGAGGGAAAATCGAAGGGACCGGGGGTCAAGACCGCACCATAGCAGAACGACTTGCTATGGCGGGGTTCAAGGCGATGGTTATCCGTCTATGAGAGACGATGGTTATCCGTCTATAAGAGACGATGGTTATCCGTCTATAAGAGATGATGGTTATCCTTCTATGAGAGACAATGGTTATCCGTTTATGAGAACGATGGTTATCCGTCTACGAGAGACGATGGTTATCCGTCTATGAGAGACGATGGTTATCCGTCTACGAGGGACGATGGTTATCCGTCTATGAGAGACGCTGGTTATCCGTCTATAAGAGACGATGGTTATCCTTCTATGAGAGACGATGTTTTTCCTTGTGTAAGAGAAGATGGTTATCCGTTTATGAGAGACGATTGTTACTGGATTTAGATAATAAAGCTAAGACCTGTAAAAAGATGATTAATGTGGGATGTGGTTTTCGATGTGCATCAATCCCACTGTACACGAAGACGAGAGACGAGATGACGATCAAAGAGAGAACGTGAGCTTGTAAGAAAGTACGCTCAAGAGGGATGACGAACGAATGAGAGATGACGACGAGGGAGTTGGTTTTTGCGCGTCGAACAGGACGGACGTGTTTTGAGGTCTTGCGTCATAGTCGGATGCAAGGTCAAGTCGAGTACCATAGACGGGTACTATAAGCCGAGTGACAAAGCCGGACACTAAAAGTCGAGTACCATAGACGGGTGCTATAAGTCGTTTGTCAAAGTCGGACACTAAAAGTCGATCACCAAAGTCGGGCGCGAAAAGTCGAAGCGTCATAGACGGACACCAAAGACGAGCCGAGCAAAACGTCGATTGTAATTAAGCATAGTGTAATCTCTATGAAGTCGTATTTTCAGGTAAACCCCCTAGACTATAATTATATCGTAAATAAAACCCCACATTAATATGGTGGTAGTACACGAGTACTTTGTCAGAATGGCCGTGTAGGTGTTGTTTTTAGAATTGTCAGGTGTCAGTGCATTGTGTAGTTTACAACACTGCCGTGCAGCGTTTGCAGACTGACACCTGACTAATAAGTCAAAGCCTTCTAGTTAGTTCCAATGTATTGACAGGTGTATCAGTTGTAGCCCTAGTTGAGCATCTAAGCAACCTTAGCAACTAATACAAGTTAAAAGAGTAAAAAGATAAAGTGATTTAAATAATACAGGCTACGCCCCGACATCAGAAGTGGGATCGGCGCCACACCCTATATTTACTGGGGAACAGTGGCGCGTAATTTTGCAAATGCAAAATGAAAATCTGTTGGAGTTTGTAAAGACAATGCAAGCATCAACATCAGAACAACTCCAAAAGCGTGAGGTCACATTGCCGAAATTTTTTGACAATGCCGCAGGCGTAGACGCTTCAAGGTGGTGTGCGACTGCAGATATCATTTTAACTGAACAGCCGCTAGAAGGAAGCAAGCTTATTATGGCATTAAGTAATGCGATGGAGGGCAGTGCATCCCAATGGTGCAGTGCAGAAATCTCCTAGCCTGGCATGAAGTGGAGCGAGTTTAAAGAATTGTTCCTTCATCGATACAAAAGCGATGAAACACCAGCAGCGATGTTTTTGAATTTGTTAGGCAGTCGTCCGGCTAATGAAGAGTGCTTGACAGTATATGCTAGCCGCCTGGTCTCATCGGTAACTACAGCCTGGAAGGACAAAAACATGGCAAATATGGACCGCCGTTTACAATGAATTGAAGGCGTTGAAGGCTTACAACTTTCAAAAGCATCGCATTACCGTCCGTGATATCAGCCCTGGACCTGGCAATTAAAGGCGAAAAATGTCAACCACGCTGTGACATTTCTGCGGACAAGTCGGACACAAAATAGCAGAATGCAGAAAAAAGCGCGCGACAAGAGGCCGATGCGAAAACCCAACTAGAGAGGACCCGTGTTACCTGCTTCAAGTGTGGCCAACACGGGCATTTTGCGAACCGAAACTCTGGAAATGACGTCCCAACAAAACAAAAAATGAATATCAGTGTTTTGTGTCTGAGCCAACAGGAGTCATCGAGGTGAGAGCTACCTAATTTGATAAGAGAAAAGATAAGTGGCAGATTGTCCGCAAATGCAAATTCTCAGTCAGGTTACCATTAATGAAAACATGATAGAAATATTATTTCACGTTGTTCGAAATGAGGACTTGAAGAACGATGTCATCATTGGACGTGACGTCCTTAATCAGGGTTTCATTGTTGTGCTTTCACCAAATGTGTTTAAATTTGTAAAATCAAAATCCGTAAATATTTGTGCCGCTATTGATTGTCCAATTAATCTTGACGAAATCGATACTGAATCGGCTGGTGCTGATAAAAGCAAATTAATAAATTTAATTAAAAATTATACCTCAGCATTTTCTAAAGCGATCCCAAACGCGCGAGTTAATACAGGTGAAATGAGTATTTGACTAATTGACCCCAACAAAACTGTGCAACGTCGGCCGTATAGGCTCAGTCCAGCAGGAGAGAGAGATAGTGCGTGAGAGGTTAAGAGAGTTACTTAGATGTAACATTATCAGCCCAAGTTGTTCTCCATATGCAAGTCCTATGTTGCTTGTAAAAAAGACTACAGAGAATTAAATCAAATACCGTTGCTGTCAAATACCCCTTGCCGCTCATTAGTGATCAGATTGATAGGTTGCGTGGTTCGTATTTCTTTACTTGTTTAAATATGGCTAGTGGTTTTGACCCTGATTCCGTTGAATATACTGCATTTGTGACTCCGGATGGCCAATACGAATTTCTTACAATGCCTTTCGGACTCAAAAATGCGCCTTCCATTTTTCAAAGAACAGTTATGCAAGCCTTAGGCAATCTTGAATATTCATATGTGATTGTGATATTCCCAATTTCGCACGTTTGTACCCGATTTCTCAAAAATAATGAAGCCACTCTATTCTCTTACGTCAGGAAATGGAAGTATTGTCTGGGATGTTCAACTCGAGAATATTCGAATAAAAATAGTAACTGTCCTTACAAACAGACCTGTTTTGGTAATTTTTGACCCACAATAACCAATTGAGTTACACACTGACGCCAGTTCCTGTGGATATGGTGCAATACTCCTACACCGTATTAACGGTAGTCCTCATATGGTGGAATATTTTAGTAACTATGTTCTGCTAAGAAACGAGGAGGGACACCAAACGAAATTAGACACGAAATTTAAGGGCCCATTTTTGGTTACTGAAATCCTGGAAGGGGACAGGTATATGTTAAAGTCGTTAACAAAAAACGACTTCAAATACTGTCACGAAGACATTGATTGATTGGATATTGATAATGATAATATAGTTGAGACGAAGATGTTCCGTCCAAGTGAGATGATGGATTAAATTTATTATTTTGTTTTTGTAATTTTTATATATTGGACATTCATTTTCTGGCACACGCTCATTTCAAAGCAAATACTTTGTTGTTTAGTTAAAGTTGCATAGTGCAAGCACAATGATTCGTTGTTTCGTTAAAATTTAAGTAAACTTATGAATTTTGTTTAAAAAAAAAGAAGATACGCTGTATGTTATGGTTAAGAATAAAAGCTTAAGATGTCTCTGAATTTGATATTTGGTCATCACACGAGTGATGTGTTAGAGTCCCGAGAGGGGTCAAGACCGCACCATAGCAGAAGGACTTGCTATGGAGGGGTTCAAGGCAACGGTTATCCGTCTATGAGAGACGATGGTTATACGTCTATGAGAGACGATGGTTATCCGTTTATGGGAGACGATTGTTACCGGATTTAGATAACAAAGCTAAGACCTGTAAAAAGATGATTAATGTGGGATGTGGATTTGCGATGTGCATCAATCCCACTGTACACGAAGACGAGAGACGAGACGACGATCAAAGAGAGAACGTGAGCGTGTAAGAAAGTTTCAAGGGGGATGACGAACGAATGAGAGATGACGACGAGGGAGTTGGTTTTTGCGCGTCGAACAGGACGGACGTGTTTTGAGGTCTTGCGTCATAGTCGGATGTAAGGTCAACTCGAGTACCATAGACAGGTACTATAAGCCGAGTGACAAAGCCGGACACTAAAAGTCGAGTACCATAGACGGGTGCTATAAGTCGTTTGTCAAAGTCGGACACTAAAAGTCGATCGCCAAAGTCGGGCGCGAAAAGTCGAAGCGTCATAGACGGACACCAAAGACGAGCCGAGCAAAACGTCGATTGTCATTAAGCATAGTGTAATCTCTATGAAGTCGTATTTTCATGTAAACCCCCTAGACTATAATTATATCGTAAATAAAACCCCACATTAATATGGTGGTAGAACACGAGTACTTTGTCAGAATGGCCGTGTAGGTGTTGTTTTTAGAATTATCAGGTGTCAGTGAATCAAAGCCTACTATGGTGCTTTGAGAATTGTCAGGTGTCAGTGCATTGTGCAGCTTACAACACTGCCGTGCAGCGTTTGCAGACTGACACCTGACTAATAAGTCAAAGTCAACTAGTTAGTTCCAATGTAATGACAGGTGCGTCAGATGTAGCCCTGGTTGAGCATCTAAGCAACCTTAGCAACTAATGTTGAGAGCTGCCTTCAGGTCAGGTCCCATATAAAAGGGGGCCTCGGGCTAGAGAGCTCAGTGAACAACCTCCCCAGGAACTAGCCGTTCAAAATACAAGTTAAAAAAGTAAAAAGACAAAGTGATTTAAATAATACGGGCTACGCCCCGACATCAGAAGTGGGATCGGCGCCACACCCTATATTTACTGGAGAACAGTGGCGCGTAATTTTGCAAATGCAAAATAAAAATCTGTTGGAGTTTGTAAAGATAATGCTTCAACATCAGAACAACTCCAAAAGCGTGAGGTCACATTGCCGAAATTTTTTAACAATGCCGCAGGCGTAGACGCTTCAAGGTGGTGTGCGACTGCAGATATCATTTTAACTGAACACCCGCTAGAAAGAAGCAAGCTTATTATGGCATTAAGTAATGCGATGGAGGGCAGTGCATCCCTAATGGTGCAGTGCAGAAATCTCCTACCCTGGCATGAAGTGGAGCGAGTTTAAAGAATTGTTCCTTCATCTATACAAAAGCGATGAAACACCAGCAGCGATGTATTTGAATTTGTTAGGCAGTCGCCGTAATAGAGTGCTTGACAGTATATGCTAGCCGCCTGGTCTCATCGCTAACTACAGCCTGGAAGGACAAAAACATGGCAAATATGGACCGCCGTTGAAGGCTTACAACTTTCAAAAGCATCGCGTTACCGGCCGTGATATCAGCCCTGGACCTGACAATAAAAGGCGAAAAATGTCAACCACGCAACAATGCAGAAAAAAAAAGCGCGACAAGAGGCCGATGCGAAAACCCAACTAGAAAGGACCCGTGTTACCTGCTTCAAGTGTGGCCAACACGGGCATTTTGCGAACCGAAGCTCTGGAAATGACGTCCCAACAAAACAAAAAAATGTAAACCAGTGTTTTTTGTCTGAGCCAACAGGAGTCATGTTACATCGAGGTGAGAGCTACCCAATTTGCTTTGACTCTGGTGCCGAATGTTCCTTGATAAGAGAAAAGATAAGTGGCAGATTGTCCGCAAAAGCGCATAAATAATATAGTATTTATAGTACTATGCAAATTCTTAGTCAGGTTACCATTAATGAAAACATGATAGAAATATTATTTCACGTTGTTCGAGATGAGGACTTGAAGAACGATGTCATCATTGGACGTGATGTCCTTAATCAGTGTTTCATTGTTGTGCTTTCACTAAATGTGTTTAAATTTGTAAAATCAAAATCCCTAAATATTTGTGCCGCTATTGATTGTCCAATTAATCTTGACGAAATCGATACTGAATCGGCTGATGCTGATAAAAGCAAATTAATAAATTTAATTAAAAATTATACCTCAGCATTTTCTAAAGCGATCCCAAACGCACGAGTTAATACAGGTGAAATGAGGATTCGACTAATTGACCCCAACAAAACTGTGCAACGTCGGCCGTATAGGCTCAGTCCAGAAGAGAGAGAGATAGTGCGTGAGAGGTTAAGAGAGTTACTTAAATGTAACATTATCAGCCCAAGTTGTTCTCCATATGCAAGTCCTATGCTGCTTGTAAAAAAGACTACAGAGAATTAAACTCAAATACCGTTGCTGTCAAATACCCCTTGCCGCTCATTAGTGATCAGATTGATAGGTTGCGTGGTTCGTATTTCTTTACTTGTTTAAATATGGCTAGTGGTTTTGATCCTGATTCCGTTGAATATACTGCATTTGTGACTCCGGATGGCGAGTCCGAATTTCTTACAATGCCTTTCGGACTCAAAAATGCGCCTTCCGTTTTTCAAAGAACAGTTATGCAAGCCTTAGGCAATCTTGCATATTCATATGTGATTGTCTATATGGACGACATTATGATCGTGTCACCAACAATTGAGTTAGGGTTGGAAAGATTGAGAACAGTATTGAACGTTCTGACAAGGGCTGGATTCATCTTCAATATGTCGAAATGTTCCTTTCTGAAAACAAGGGTACAGTATTTGGGGTTCAAAGTGAAAGCAGGCGAGGTTAGGCTAAACCCACAGAAGATTACGGCATTGAGTTTATTACCACCTCCGCAGACTGTTTCCAGTGGGCGTAGAAAGTGATTGTAGAAATAGTTCGTAAGCTCAATTCCAACGAGCAACAAGACGATTTAATTAAATCCTATGATTTAAGGAAAGGTATCGCAAGATTCAAAGAAACAGTAGAACACGTTGTTTACCGGTGGTGCCACGAACATTTAGATGGTCCGTGGTAAATTAGGTACACGAGTCAGTTATGCACCTTTGTTGGTATGTTTTACCAATATTATTGGTTTCATAACATAAATAAATATGTTCGCAAGTTTGTAAACAATTGCATAACTTGTAGGACTTCCAAGTCGCCTACTGGAAAAATACAAGCTGAGCTCCATCCAATCGCGAAGGTGAACATCGCTTGGCACACTGTTCACATAGACATTTCCGGAAGTTAAGCGGTAAAAGCGACCTAAAAGAATATGTCATCGTTCAGATTGATGGCTTCATGAAATTTGTACACCCTTTTACTTAAAATAGACACAAAATATATAACTTCATCTAGTTGCAACTGGGGCAAGTCGTGCAAACGGTCAGGTTGAGCATGTTATGAGTACGCTCAAAAATTTGCTAACTGCTGTCAAATCGAGGCAAAGATCCTGGCAAGATGCACTTGGCGAGGTTCAGCCCGTTGGAAATGTTGATAGGAAAAGAGGCTCGACCCATAGGGTTAATTCCACCAGTAGACACAGAAAGCGAATATGCCAGTGATAAGATGTAGAGTTTGGCTGATTATGATAAACAACGCTTTGACAAAACCAAGGCCATGGTTAAAAGGCACAATGTTAGTGACTTTGTTCTGAGACACCAAACGAAATTAGACCCGAAATTTAAGGGCCCATTTTTGGTTACTTAAGTCCTGGAAGGGGACAGGTATATGTTAAAGTCGTTAACAAATAAACGACTTTACAAAGACATTGGAAAAATTCCAGAGGATAAAATTCCTGGTGAATTGGATATTGATAATGAAAATCGAGCTTATCAGAGAATATAGTTGAGACTGAGAGTGTTCCGTTCAAGTGAGACGATGAATTAAATTTTTTATTTTGTTTTTGTAATTTTTATATATTGGCACACTCTCATTTGAAAGCAAATACCCTGATGTTTTGTTGAAGTTGCATAGTGCAAGCACAATAATTAATTGTTTCGTTAAAATTTAAGTGAACTTATAACTTTTGTTTAAAAAAGAAAAAGAAGAAGATACTCTGTATGTTATGGTTAAGAATAAAAGCTTAAGTTCAGTTTATGTTATGAAACACAAAACGTATCTTTGAACTTGATATATGGTCATTACACGAGGATGTGTAAATGTCAGAATGGTTATCCGTCTGTGAGAGATGATGGTTATCTGGACATTACTCGAAAAATTGTGATGATAAAGAGAAAGGTAGAAAGTGCTACAAATGTAATGGATTTGGTCATATAGCTGAAGATTGAAAAAAGGAAGAGATGAACAGTCAATTCAAACCAAACATAAGAAGTTTAAAGTCGAAAACGGAATAACCCGTAAAGTGGTAAAAATTGACAATATTGAGTGTAAAGCATTGTTCGACAGAGGAAGTAAATTTTGTATCATTCGCGAAGATTTGTATACACGTTTGGAAAAGCAAGAGTTGAGTAGCTTTGACGGTTTCCTAATTGGATTTGGCGGCGGTAAATCAAATAAGATAGATCCAATTGGACGACTCGTGAATTCCGTTTTGATTGCCGACCAATCGTTCGTGCTAGATTTTCATGTAGTTCCGATTAGATTGTTAGATGTCGAAAGGATCATAGGCGACGAAATATGTTTGAAAGCTGACATTATATTTAGTCGAAATGGTCTGAGAGTTGAAAAGTTCGAAAATGACAGTGATAAAATAAAGATTCTAAAAATTGATGTCGCAAATAATAAAGATGAACTTGATAAAGACGAAAGGGCAACCACTAAAAAGACGTAATCGATTTGATTTCTAATTGTCAACTGGTAGCAACAAAGACGACCAATGAAGAAGTGGCAGAGTGCGTGAACGAGAAAGTCGAAAAATGGTTGGCTGAAGGCATATTAGAAGAGTCAACGTCCGAGTACACATATCCGGTGGTACTTGTAAAGAAGGATGAGGATGAGCTGGATGTTGTCCCCAACGCAATACAGAAGCAGATTATTGGTCAGGTCCATAACAAAGGACATTTCTGGGCAAAACAGACGAAAGAGCTGATTTACAAAGATTCCCTTTATTGAAAGCTGTATTCCCTGTCCTCTCGATTCAAAAAGACTATAAGTCTTTTAGCAAAGTTCAGCAGGCTATCAATTCGACGTACACCAGAATTATTGACACTTCTGACTGAGTTACTAACTGGCGTTAAGATGAGGACCAACGATGACCATAAACTGAAATATCTTATTAACCAAGAGACGAATGCAATATTTACAGACGAAAGAAGCGAGCTCCTTGCCAAGGCGAACGCACACATCTCCAAGATCCAAGACGAAAACAAGAAGTACTACAACCTACGTCGTTGACGACCTGGTTGCAATTAAGAGGACGCAATTTGGCAGTGTTCTCAAATTAAAACCAAAATATTTTTGGACCCTACCAAGTTAAGAAGGACAAGCACAACAACGCAAACGGTGTCGAAAAAGGAGGCAAGTGAGAAGGGCCAAAAGTGACGTCAACATGTGCAGAGTACATGAGCCTAAACCGAGACGACGAGGAAGATGACTCAGCATTCGGGTCGAATGCGTAATCAAAATGGCCGAATGTGAGATGTGGATTTGCGATGTGCATCAATCCCACTGTACACGAAGACGAGAGACAAGACGACGATTAAAAAGAGAACGTGAGCGTGTAAGAAAAGACGATCAAGAGGGATGTCGAACGAATGAGACATGACGACGAGGGAGTTGGTTTTTTTTGCGCTGTCGGAACAGGACGGACGTGTTTTGAGGTCTTGCGTCATAGTCGGATGCAAGGTCAAAAGTCAAGTCGACGGGTACTTGTGGAAGTCAAGCTTCATAGACGGACACCAAAGTCGAGCCGAGCCAAACGTCGATTGTCATTAAGCATAGTGTAATCTCTATGAAGTCGTAATTTCATGTAAACCCCCTAGACTATAATTATATCGTAAATAAAACCCCACATATTTTGGGTGTTTGACCGGGATAGTCATCATCCAGAGTAGATTCAAGTTAGAGTGGTTACAAAAGAGTTTCCCCACACATTTTGCCGTGATAGAAAGAGTGCGGGATACAAAAGAGTTCCCCACATACATTTTTTGTGCGTTCGTACGGGAGAAAAATGAAAAAAAATAAGTGATTTTTTTCTCAAACAATCGTTTCGTATTAGGTCGGTCCTGCTCTGCTAGTGGTGAAATTAAAACATTAACTATGTCGTGTCTAAATGATATAATAAGTGATACTCTGAAAACGGGTAAAGCAGACAATATCAGAGCATTGCATAAATTTATCTATGAGAGCGAGGAAGATAGAAATAACCGCAAAAGAATTCGAGATTTTTCTGGTTTCGAACGATGAAACGAACGCAAAGTACAAAGCAAAAGCGGAATATGTACGACGAAATTTGACGAACGGTGATCTTGTTGCGATTTGCAATATATTGGGAATCAAGTACAGTGTCGACGACCTTGCATTGCATATTTTCATGAATTTGAAGCTGAACAATTTGTTGGCATCTCAAGACGAAGACGAATTAGACGACGAAGTAGATGATGAAATAGACGACGAGACAGATCATGAGTCGGTAGCTACAGAGAGGAACGTAGCAACAGAGAATAATTGGAGGAACATGCCGCACGAGAGAGATAGCGAGAACAACAACGATGACTACAGAAGAATAAACGAAAGAGAGATAGAATGATGACGCCACTTTTTGCCATTAGTTTTCGTGACGTGGAAGCGAACATTCATATTTTTGACGGCACTAATACTATTGCAGTAAAAGTTTGGATTAACTATTAATTCAAAAAACAAGCATCGTTGATGTATTGGAACGATTTCCAAAAGTTTCTGTTCGCGAAGAAGGCGTTAAAAGGTATCGCGAAACTGTTTTTCTTGAGTGAGAGAGGAATAAATTCGTGGAAGTCTCTCGAAAAAGCCCTTTGAGTGAATTCAAATCGTGCGTAAGTAGTAAAGACATACATGAGCAACTGATGAAAATGAAGCGTAAAATCAATGAGTGCGTTTTTGAGTACTTTTACAGAATGAAAGATGTAGCTTCATTTGTCCACCAAATTAAAGACGATTCATTAATAGAATATTTAATTGACGGCATTGATGAAAAAAGTGAGAGTAAGTCGATTTTATATGGTGCGAAAAATTTGAATGAGTTTAAAGAGAAATTAAAGCAGTATAAAATACTGAGTGAAAAGAAGGTAAAAAGACAATGGTCAAAACGACGAGATCAAAAATACAGTGAAAGACAAGATGATGAAAAGAAATAATAAAGATGTTCAAAACGATGTTGTGTGTTACAATTGTGGAAATAAAAGACATTACTCGAAAAATTGTGATGATAAAGAGAAAGGTAGAAAGTGCTACAAATGTAATGGGTTTGGTCATATAGCTAAAGATTGTAAAAAGAAAGAGATGAACAGTCAATTCAAACCAAACATAAGAAGTTTAAAGTCGAAAACGGAATAACCCGTAAAGTGATCAAAATTGACAATATTGAGTGTGAAGCATTGTTCGACAGAGGAAGTAAATTTTGTATCATTCGCGAAGATTTGTATAAACGTTTGGAAAAGCAAGAGTTGAGTAGCTTTGACGGTTTCCTAATTGGATTTGGCGGCGGTAAATCAAATAAGATAAAGCCAATAGGACATTTCGTGAATTCCGTTTTGATTGCCGCCCGAACAATCGGTCGTGCTAGATTTTCTTGTAGTTCCGATTAGATTGTTAGATGTCGAAATGATCTTAGGCGACGAATAATGTTTGCAAGCTGACATTACATGTAGTCGAAATGGTCTAAGAGTAGAAAAGTTCAAAAATTAAGTGATAAAATAAACATTGTAAAAATTGATGTCGCAAATAATAAAGATGAACTTGATAAAGACGAAAGGGCAAGCATTAAAAAAGACGTAATCGATTTGATATCTAATTGTCAACTGGTAGCAACTAAGACGACCAATGAAGAAGTGGCGGAGTGCGTGAATCGAAGAATGGTTGGCTGAAGGCATAATTAAAGAGTCAACGTCCGAGTACACAAGTCCGGTGGTACTTGTAAAGAAGGATGAGGATGAGCTGGTTGTTGTCCCCAACGCAATACAGTAGCAGATTATTGGTCAGGTCCATAGCAAAGGACATTTTTGGGCAAAACAGACGAAAGAGCTGATTTACAAAGATTCCTTTATTGAAAGCTGTATTCCCTGTCCTCTCGAGTCGATTCACAAGGACTATAAGTATATTGTTAGCAAAGTTCAGCAGGCTATCAATTCGACGTACCTCAGAATTATTGACACTTCTCCATTTGAGTTACTAACTGGCGTTAAGATGAGGACCAACGATGACCATAAACTCAAATATCTTATTAACCAAGAGACGAATGCAATATTTACAGACGAAAGAAGCGATCTCCGTGCCAAGGCAAAGGCACACATCTCCAAGATCCAAGACGAAAACAAGAAGTACTACAACCTACGTCGTAAGCAAGCTCGATCTTATGATAAGAAGGTGAAGCACAACAACGCAAA
This sequence comes from Drosophila tropicalis, assembly GCF_018151085.1. Taxonomy (NCBI): domain Eukaryota; kingdom Metazoa; phylum Arthropoda; class Insecta; order Diptera; family Drosophilidae; genus Drosophila; species Drosophila tropicalis. The sequence continues at coordinate 72,951 of NW_027173285.1, forward strand.
CGATGTCAAAAAAGTAGGCAAGTGCGAAGGAAGATGACCCAGCATTCGGGTCGAATGCGTAATCAGAATGGCCGAATGTGGGATGTGGATTTTCGATGTGTATCAATCCCACTGTACACGAAGACGAGAGACGAGACGACGATCAAGAAGTATGACGAACGAATGAGAGATGACGACGAGGGAGTTGGTTTTTGCGCGTCGAACAAGACGGACGTGTTTTGAGGTCTTAGCATAGTGTAATGTCTATTAAGTCGTGTAAACCCCCTAGACTATAATTACATATATCGTAAATAAAACCCCACATATTTTGGGTGCTCGACCGGGATAGATTCGAGTAAGAGTGGTGCTCATCCGGAGTAAATTCAAGTTAGTGTGGTTACAAAAGAGATTCCCCACATGCTTTGTCGTGATAAAAAGAGTGCGGTATACAAATGATTTAATAAGTGATACTCTGAAAACGGGTAAAGCAGACAATATCAGAGCATTGCATAAATTTTTCTATGAGAGCGAGGGAGATAGAAATAACCGCAAAAAGAATTCGATAATTTTCTGGTTTCGATAACGATGAAAACAACGCAAAGTACGAAGCAAAAGCGCAATATGTACGACGAAATTTGACGAACGGTGATCTTGTTTCGATTTGCAATATATTGGGAATCAAGTACAGTGTAAACGACCTAGCATTGCATATTTTCATGAATTTGAAGCTGAACAATTTGTTGGCATCACAAGACGAAGATGAATTACACGACGAGGTAGATGATGAAATAGACGAGCTAGTCGGTAGCTACAGAGAGGAACGTAGCAACAGAGAATAATTGGAGGAACGAGAGAGCAAGCGAGAACAACAACGATGAGTACAGAGAATAAACAAAGAGATAGATAGAATGATGACGCCACGTTTTGCCATAAGTTTTCGCGACGTGGAAGAGAACATTCGTATTTTTGACGGCACTAATCTGTATTAGTGCCTACCCCTGTGGGTAGGCACAAAGAGATCCAGCTCAAACTGTCAGTGTATGTGTGTGCTTTACACTGCGAAAAATGAAAAGTGGATAAAATATGGCTCAATCGCTCAAACCAGCAAAATCGATGATGTGCTGCAGGAAAACAAATGAGAAAACAACTCCCAAATTAATTTTTTTCATGTGCATTTATCCAACAACGCGACATACACGCGCTCGCGTCAAAATGCTGCAACAGACTAATTCTGTTTTTACGCTCTCTATTGCACTTCGTGTTGACTTCGGCATGCACACAGATGGTAACGATCACATGCCGAAGAAAAGTGCCCGCACGGGCTATGGGTGCCTACCCCTGCACTAATACTTTTGCAGTAGAAGTTTGGATTAACGAATTCAATGAGCAAGCAACGTTAATGTGTTGGAACGATTTCCAAAAGTTTCTGCTCGAGAAGAAGCGTAAAAACAAAGAGTGTGTTTTTGAGTACTTTTACAGAATGAAAGATGTAGCTTTACGTGGAAAAATTAAAGACGATTCATTAATTGAATATTTAATTGACGGCATTGATGAAAAAAGTGAGAATAAGTCGATTTTATATGGTGCGAAAAATTTGAATGAGTTTAAAGAGAAAATAAGGCAGTATAAAATAATGAGTGAAAAAGAAAGTAAAAAATCAAAGAAGCTAACATCGGCTATGCCGAAGTGTGTATACCCTTGCAGTCCTTGGTAATAATAAGTTTACATGTTCAAAATTTGTCAGTTGTTATTGGTCTGGTCCATAACAAAGGACATTTCTGGGCAAAACAGACGAAAGAGCTGGTTTCTCTCGAGTCCTCTCGAGTTGATTCACAAAGACTATAAGTATAATGATGATCCGGCGAAGCGGTATCGACATCTTAGCAAAGTTCAGCATGCTATCAATTCGACGTACACCAGAATTATCGACACTTCTCCATTTGAGTTACTGACTGGCGTTAAGATGAGGACCAACGATGACCATAAACTGAAAGATCTTATTAACCAAGAGACGAAGGCAATGGTTGCAATTAAGAGGACGCAATTTGGCAGTGGTCTCAAATTAAAACCAAAATATTTTCGACCCTACATGAAGCCCTGCAGCATAAACCGAGACGACGAGGAAGATGACCCAGCATTTGGGTCGAATGCGTAATCAGAATGGCCGAATGTGAGATGTGGATTTGCGATGTGCATCAATTCCACTATACACGAAGACGGGAGACGAGAGACGAGACGACGATTAAAAAGAGAACGTGAGCGTGTAAGAAAAGACGATCAAGAGGGATGTCGATCGAATGAGAGATGACGACGAGGGAGTTGGTTTTTGCGCGTCGAACAGGACGGACGTGTTTTGAGGTCTTGCGTCAAAGTCGAGTGCGAGGTCAAGTCGAGTACCATAGACGGGTACTATAAGTCGAGTGCCAAAGCTGGACACTAAAAGTCGAGTACCAATTAAAAGTCGATCGCCAAAGTCGGGCGCGGAAAGTCGAAGCGTCATAGACGGACACCAAAGTGAGCCGAGCCAAACGTCGATTGTCATTAAGCATAGTGTAATCTCTATGAAATCGTATTTTCATGTAAACCCTGGCAATTAAAGGCGAAAAATGTCAACCACGCTGTGACATTTCTGCGGACAAGTCGGACACAAAATAGCAAAATGCAAAAAAAAAGCGCGACAAGAGGCCGATGCGAAAACCCAACTAGAGAGGACCCGTGTTACCTGCTTCAAGGGTGGCCAACACTGGCATTTTGCGAACCGAAGCTCTGGAAACAACACCCCCAAAAAAAAAAAAAAAAAAACAGGGTTTTTTTTTTGAGCCAACAGGAGTCATGTTACATCGAGGTGAGACCTACCCAATTTGCTTTGACTCTGGTGCCGAATGTTACTTGATAAGAGAAAAGATAAGTGGCAGATTGTCCGCAAAAGCGCATGAATAATATAGTAATGCTAAAGGTATCGGCGATGCCGGTATTTATAGTACTTTGTAAATTCTCAGTCAGCTTAGCATTAATGAAAACATGATAGAAATATTATTTCATGTTGTTCGAGATGAGGACTTGAAGAACGATGTCATCATTGAACGTGATGTCCTTAATCAGGGTTTCATTGTTGTGCTTTCACCAAATGTGTTTAAATTTGTAAAATCAAAATCCGTAAATATTTGTGCCGCTATTGATTGTCCAATTAATCTTGACGAAATCGATACTGAATCGGCTGATGCTGATAAAAGCAAATTAATAAATTGAATTAAAAGTTATACCTCAGCATTTTCTAAAGCGATCCCAAACGCACGAGTTAATACAGGTGGAATGAGGATTCGACTAATTGACCCCAACAAAACTGTGCAACGTCGGCCGTATAGGCTCAGTCCAGAAGAGAGAAAGATAGTGCGTGAGAGGTTAAGAGAGTTACTTAGATGTAACTTTATCAACCCAAGTTGTTCTCCATATGCAAGACCTATGTTGCTTGTAAAAAAGACTACAGAGAATTGAACTCAAATACCGTTGCTGTCAAATACCCCTTGCCGCTCATTAGTGAAAAGATTGATAGGTTGCGTGGTTCGAATTACTTTACTTGCTTAGATATGGCTAGTGGTGTTGACCCTGACTCCGTTGAGTATACTGCATTTGTGACTCCGGATGGCCAATACGAATTTCTTACAATGCCTTTCGGACTCAAAAATGCGCCTTCCGTTTTTCAAAGAACAGTTATGCAAGCCTTAGGCAATCTTGCATATTAATATGTGATTGTCTATATGGACGACATAATTATCGTGTCACCAACAATTGAGTTAGGGTTGGAAAGATTGAGAACAGTATTGAACATTCTGACAAGGGCTGGATTCATCTTCAATATCTCAAAATGTGAAAGCAGGCGAGATTAGTCTAAACCCACAGAAGATTACGGCATTGAGTTTATCAGCAAATCCGCAGACTGTTTCCAGTTTGCGACAGTTTATTGCTCTGGCTTCTTAATTTCGCAAGTTTGTACCCGATAATGAAGCCACTCCATTCTCTTAAGTCAGGAAATGGAAGTAATGTCTGGGGTGTTGAACTCGAGAATATTCAAATAAAAATAGTAACTGTCCTTACAAAAGAACCTGTTTTGGTAATTTTTGACCCACAATACCCAATTGAGTTACACACTGACGCCAGTTCCTGTGGATATGGTGCAATACTCCTACACCGTATTAAAGGTAGTCCACATGTGGTGGAATATTTTAGCAAAACAATTTCGCCCTCTGAGGCTAGATATCACTCATACGAGTTGGAAACATTGGCAGTGGTTGCTTCTGTAAAACACTTTAGCTTAAGGCTTCACGGACAAAGATAGACTTAACACCAAGAGTTCATCGCTGGTGGGCGTAGAAAGGGAAATCACATGGCACATGCAGACTTCTTTCACGAATCTATTTCCTTCTAAGCCACAACTCGTGTTAGAAAAAATCACAGAGAAGCGAATAAACTTAGCTGAGATTTCAAGTGAGTGGCTTCTTACGGAACAGAAATTAGATCCAAAGATTTTAGAAATAGTTCGTAAGCTCAATTCCAACGAGAAACAAAACGATTTAATTAAATCCTATGATTTAAGGAAAGGTATCGCAAGATTCAAAGAAACAGTAGAACACGTTGTTTACCGGTGGTGCCACGAACATTTAGATGGTCCGTGGTTTACCAATATTATTGGTTTCATAACATAAATAAATATGTTCGCAAGTTTGTAAACAATCGCATAACTTGTAGGACTTCCAAGTCGCCTACTGGAAAAATACAAGCTGAGCTCCATCCAATCGCGAAGGTGAACATCGCTTGGCACACTGTTTACATAGACATTTCCGGAAGTTGAGCGGTAAAAGCGACCTAAAAGAATATGTCATCGTTCAGATTGATGGCTTCATGAAATTTGTACACCGTTATAACACCCTTAGAATAGACACAAAAATTTGCTAACTGCTGTCGAATCGAGCCAAAGATCCTGGCAAGATGCACTTGGCGAGGTTCAGCCCGTTGGAAATGTTGATAGGAAAAGAGGCTCGACCCATAGGATTAATTCCACCAGCAGACACAGAAATCGAAGTTGACTTGAACAGTGTTCGGACTCGTGCAAGTGATAAGATGAAGAGTTTGGCTGATTATGATAAACAACTCTTTGTAAGGAAGCTCTGGCTGGGGTACAATTCTCAGTCCCAGAGTCCAGTCAACAGAACATTTCTTTGATCTGGAGACCTTGACGAGTATTAGGATAGCGGATTGAGACCACCTAAAGGGGTGGAAAGAGAATGAAAGGAGTAGAAGGAGAGTCCAAGAGGAGTAGCAACGACTGATCTCGTCTGCCAAGCGAAGCCCGCTTGGCCAAGATCCGTTGCCTCTTGGACTGGGAAAAGGAAGCGTGAAAGGAAATGTTAGTGCGGTTATTAGATAGGGATGGTAAAGAGGAACTGCAACGACTGATCTCGTCTGCCAAGCGAAGCCCGCTTGGCCGAGATCCGTTGCTTCTTCACCTTGAGTGACTGAGCCTAGACACCAGCGACTGACTTCGACTGCAGGAGAATAACTCATCCTGCCGAAGTCCGCTGATCCTTTGGCTCCACTCAAATAGTTAAGTGGGCAAGGAAAAGGGAAGGGAAAGGGTAGGCGCAACTTGGTCACATATAAAGTAATAATGCCAGGTGTATTAAATGTTAATGTATGTTTTTTTATTGATTAACTGATACTAAGCATCTTTAACAAGTTGGGTCCCTACCGCACTCAAGAAGAAAATAAAGGGGATCTAAGGACATGAGCTCACCTGCTACTCCTGTATGTTTTCCTTAGGGCACTAGGTTTATTATTTTTCCGCTGCTATTGTTCACACTTGTAGACTTTTCACTGTCGTGGTTTCTGGCGAAGTGATTTTCTCCTAATTCTAGCTCTCTGTTCAAACCCACCCTTGCTCTGCCTACTTATGTCTTAACGGTGAAAACATTTGATGCGTCTTGTGCTTTGGCACGCGTCACGATCGCCGTCCATGTCCGGCATGGCTGCTTCCACGACTCCTGGAGATTGACGTCTCTCCAGGAGCACACAAATGGGCCGCGGAGGGGTGTCCGGTGTGAGGGGAACTGGGTCTGCGTGGGTTTTCGGGGACTCGTGCACGGGCCGCAGAGGAGTGTCCGATGCACGAGGAGACGACGAGTTAGAGTGGAATCCACAGTCATCAGCGGCGGGGGCTCGATAGTCTTCCATCGGGACGGCTAACACTTCACCAGGGTCCGGCCCTGGGTACGGCAGGACGAACATCTCCCCGCGGAAAACGCGCTCTGCCGGCCAGACGAGGGGCTCCGTTTGGCGAAGCGGGGGTGTGACCATATTTTGCCGATATTGTCCGAGTGCCATATCTGGGGGCACTCGGGCACCGGGACTGACCCAAAGAACGTGGCTGCGGCCGAGACGGTCGTCTCTTCCGGGCAGGCTTGACCCGTTGGATATCGTCGGTTCCTCTATATGAATGGGGCCGGCAGACTCCGAGGGTCCAATATCTTGTGCCAAGGAGGGGGAGGTTGACCACCGACAGGATCACGGCTCCGGTCGGGCAGAATCTGCAGCTCGTTGAGCCTCGTCGGGTGGTTTTCGGTCGCCTTGGTGACCCTTGCTCCCTGATGGTCGCTCGATAGGGATGTCTGTCGGGGCCAACTCTACGCGGCAAAGCCGGACAGGGTCTTCCGGTGCACTATCGCCTGTGGGGGGGACGGGCATGACAGGGCCGTGTTCCCTTTCCCATATGGCTATCATCTCTTCTACGATCCGTGCTATATCTGCCGCGCGATCGCCGTCGTCTTCTCCTTGCTGTGACATACTGTGAAATATAAAGTGCGTTAAAACTACCCTGCATTCTGAGTATACTAACGGGGCCCTATGAGTGCGGTTTACAAAAATGCTATGATTAAAACTAAGATACAATGTTTTAGATAATTCTTGCCTAGCATCGGCGCGAAGAAACCCTCTTTAGAAGGGAGGGAGACGTTGGGCAGGCGCACCCACCAACAAGTGGTCCCCCTTGAAAGATCTTTACTCAGTGGTCTCGTTCGGGCCGTGGGAATGCGGTGTCCCGACGCCGATGTCGTCAGAAGGACCAAGTTCTGGTGGTTCGCTGTCGTCACTATTGAAGGCCTTTAAGTCAGCCAGACCGGCGGTACGTCGTTCACGCCCCTGGGTTTCTTCTAGTCTAACGACGTTGCTGGAAAGAAACATAATTATTTTATACGGGCATTTATACTTAGGCGCCAGTTTGGCATTGAACCCTTCGATGGCATTAGACAGCACATGTTGCTTGAGCATGACCATGCTCCCGATGTTTGGACGCCAGTCGCGTCGCCTCAGGTCGTAGTATTTCTTTTGATTTTGGGTCGCGTTCAGTTGATTCTCATGTACGAGCTTGAAAATATCTTCCATTCGTCGGGTGCGTTCTTCAGGGCTAGGGGGTTCGTTACCGGCGACATCCGTTACTTGGTCATAAAGGGCGCCGGGCATACGGGGTTCCCGACCTAATATGATGTAGGCTGGACTGAATCCGGTGGTGTCGTTGACGCTTGAGTTGATCGCTAGTGTTATTTCTGGAAGCCATTGATCCCAAGTGTTTTGCCCATTCTCCAGGTATTGTGCAATCATGGTTTTGATGGTTTGATTTGCTCGCTCGGTATGATCCTGCTGTGGAGAATAGGGGGCGGTATGCTGGAGTATAATTCCTGACGTTTCGCAGAAGTTTTTGAAAAGCTTGCTAGTGAACTGGGTACCGTTATCGCTCACGAGGGTACGAGGATTGTTGAATCGGGCCCAGATCGTTTCCCGAAATGCCTTCTCCAAAGCGGCTGCAGTGGCCTTACGAAGTGGTACCATCTCGACCCATTATAAATCCAAGAAAACTAGTAACATCGTATTACCTTGCTTAGAACGCGGCAAAGGCCCGATAAAGTCAGTACACACGGTATCCAACGACTCCGCGACTTGACGGGTGAGCATTTTGCCCGCTGGTTTCATTTGCGCCGGCTTAAACTGCGAGCAGACGAGGCAGCATCTAACGTAACGCGCGACATCTCGGAAGAGGCCAGGCCAAAAGTATCTTTGGGTCACTCGCAAAGTGGTTTTCCTGATTCCCAAGTGGCCAGCCGTCACCACATTGTGACATTCCTTTAGTACTTGGTGTCGAAATTCTAAGGGGACGCATAGTTTCCGAGGTGTAGAATCGTGGTCATCGGGGTGGGGGTCTCGTCTGCGATAAATCTGGCCGTTTTCGAATATATTGTCTGAGAAATCCGCAGGGTGCTCCGTGACGTGCTGCCGCATCTTTAGCCACCATTTGCACTCCGGTTCTACTAGTTGTGCCCAGTGAAGTACATCCAAAGGTTGACGCGATAAGGCATCGGCAATCACGTAATGTACCTCGAACTCGTATTGTTGCAACTGCAGTGCCCATCTGGCTACACGCCCCGTGGGATTTTCTATCGAGTTTTGCCATTTGAGAGCTAAATGGTCCGTGATCAAGTCGTTCCTCAATTTCTCTAGGATATGGTGTATATGAGGCAAGGGGTATGCGTCACGTACTGACTGAGCGTTCAGTTGTCGAAAGTCTATACACATGCGAGTGTCACCAGTTTTCTTACCTACCAACAAGATTGGTACGCTGTGAGGGCTTTTGGATGGTTCAATACGGTTCTCCTTCAGCAGTGCGTCTACGGTTTCATTGATAATTTGTTGTTGGGCCGGATTACGGGTATAATACCTCTGCTTCATGGGTCGATCGTGCTTCAGTTCAATGACATGTTGTGCTATTTGGGTAACGCCGTTGAGCCCGTCGAACTTAGTGATTTCCGCGTCAAGAACCGCTTGAAGTTCCGGCTCTAGTGTCTCCTGTTCCATACTGGATGATTGTTCTGGCTTTAAGTCCTCGTCACGTGTCTCAGCTTCTACTGAGGCTAATCGGGCGTCCACCTCGGTTCCCGGTTCCTTTTTGCCGCCGGGCTGGCGGAATGGGTTTTTACGGACAGCGTCAGGTGTTGGAGGCGGCAAAACTGAGTCTGCTTGACATACTGGTTTGTTGCTATGCTGAGAGTCAGAGGTATCCTTGGGCATAGCGGACGTTTCTGCAGGATCCAGTTGATTTAGTTGTGGTCATACGCCTTTAGGGATGGCTGAATTGTAGAATTGACTGGGCTGTGGGTCTTATCGAAAGGTGGCAATTGTAACAGATAACCTCCACAACGTATAGAAGTTCCTATGTTCCGAAGGAAATCAACTCCTAGAATAAGGGAATCCATCATCGATGGCATCGCTAACAAGGTCATATGCACGGTCTGTGGCCCGAGGCTGATGGTTGCCCTAAGAGAACTTTTCATTGCTGTTCGAGTATTATCAGCAAGGTTAATATTAGTATGAATGTCTCGCAGAAGGAACGGAGCGAAGTGTTGAAGAGCCACTTCCTCGTTTATGAAACTCTTGTTCGCTCCTGAATCCAAGGTAGCTATCATTGGTTTTCTATTGACGAAGACATGCAGTTGGATGCGGTCTTTCTTTAGGAGGAGTGGGTTACTGGGCTGAGGTCCTGGTCTGGTCCCTCCGTCTGGCCCAGATTGAGACGGAGGTTTGGCCCGTTTCCCGAGCTCTCTTCATCATCAAACGAAGGTCTACTAGATACTCCTTGTATGGTTCCTGATGGCGTTGCTTTCGAGCGCGTATACTATCCTCTAGTTTCTCAAAATAGCTTGGGTGTAGAAAAAACTCTAAGAATTCGGACTTGAAGTCGACCCATGTCATCTCCGGATAGCCGCTGGTTTGCCACCAGCTTTCGGCCCGTCCGGGCAATAGGATGGCTATCATCGGAGGCAGTGTCTCCAAACTCAAACGGTAAGTCGTGGCTCGAGCCTCTATTTGCTCTATGAAATAGATAGGGTCGGTAGATCCGTTAAAGGTAATTCCCCATTTAGTTATACGTTCCACGATCGAGGTGTAGCTCCCGGTAGTACGTCCTACCATAGATTCATGGACGCGACTCCGCTCACTGGGTTCGATGTTAATCTTTGATCCAGGCATGCCGAAAGGTGTCGAAGAACCGGAACGAGAACCAGAATGCCATTCAGAACGATAGTTGGTGTCTTGTGGCACCGGTAGTTGAGAAATAGTTTCTTCGGGAGTAGGCGACGGTGCTCTGGACTGTGGCTTTATATCTAATTTCTTGTCCCCTGCACTAAATTGGGCTTCGATTTCTGCGAGTCGACTCAATACCTCAGGATGATGATCCTCCCTTGAGGCGAACTCACGGAACCGATTTCTTAGTTCTTCCACTATTCCACCGGTATCTAATCCGAATTCGTCACAAAGGACCTCCAACTCGGCTTTGCGACGATGGTTTATCCAATGAACGCCCATTGCTAGTATGTTAGTAAAGACTCGGAGTCGTAGTATAAGTGATAACCAGCTAAAGGATATCGAAGTTTGCCCAGTAGGTTACGCGATACTGATTGAGGATGGCTACGGTAAACCGATAGACTATGATGTGGATATGCAATTTGACCAATGCGTATATATATGTATATATATTTTATTTAATTTTTAATAAATTCTGCAGGGGAAGGGTCAGAAAATATAAATATTTGTTCAAAGAAGAGTAAGAAACGGTGACGCGTAAATGGGAATTATCGCCGCTAGAGAAACTTTCGAGGTGGCTTTTGATTTAAATATTTTGAACAAAATCTTTGCAAAGGTTCAAATATATATAAGAAAGATCTTGCCTGTGGATAGATTTCGATCCAGTTTGTTTATTTGAAACAAGTAAATCCTTGAATGTAGGATATAGTTATTGGAGACGGGGTAGCTCCTCCCTCGATGTTGTCCAAAGAAAATAAACGTTTGCTCCGATTACTGTTTAGAATATCCTTGAGAAAATAGTGGTCTTTGCTGCCGAATTTCCTGATGTCCTTTGCATTAATCTCCGTTGTATCCTTGAAGTTTAGTTCTCCTTAGCGATGAATGTCCTTGTCCTATGTCCTTGTTGATCCTTCAGTTGTTAATCCTTGTATTGGTGAGTAGTCCTGTTAATGATCCTAGTCCAGTTGTTGTCCTTCCGGATTGAAGCAAATTTTCCCTCGTTTTTTCTTGTTGAGTTCTAAACACTGACTGACTTTGCCAGTGCATATGCTTGGTTTTAAATAGTTCCTTGTGCGTCACTCTTCTGTCTCTTTTCCTCTGCTGCTGTTACCGCTGCTGTTACTTCTGCTGCTGCTAATCCTGCTAATCCTGCTGATCCTGGATGAGAGTGGTTGATTTTTAGATTACCCATGCCCAGGTCCCGTTCAACTCGTAATGCGGTAGGTTACAACCTCACTAATGGTTCTCTGAGAGAGGCTCCTAGACTCGTTCTATGTGCTTCTGGTAACGTTAGCTTTATTTTTTTTGTAAAATTTTATTTTAATAAACTAATTCCTATTTGCGACTCTGTCGATGGCTCCGTTGATGACCCTATTAGTAGCTCTGTCGGTAGCTCAGTGGCTGACTACATTAATAATTCTTTCCGAACCATGCTGTTGATAAAATTATTAATCCTGTCGGAAACTCTGATGATGACTCTGCTGATAATTCGGTAGCAACCCTGCCGGAGACTGTTCCGATATTCTTCCTTAGCATGACCTGTCTTTGAGCGTGTTACAAATACATATATATATTATTATTTTTTTTTTTTTTTTTGAAATTGATTTCCACATGTGACTCCGTCGATGGCTCCGTTGATGACTCTATGGCTAGCTCTGTCGGTAACTCAGTAGTTGACTTCATTAATAATTCTCTCCGAACTATGCTGTTGAAGATGCTATTAATCCTGTCGAGAACTCTGTTAATGACTCTGCTGATAATTCTGTCAAAACCCTGCCCGCGACTCTGCCGATTTTCTCACATAGCATGGCATGAAATGTTGCTTTTGTTTCACTGTTCTCAACAAAACAAAAAAAAAACAATCATGCAAGTCTGCATAAAAACGAATGGTTTTCTTTTGCTCAAGGGTGTGTTAAGCTTACGATTGTGTCAATGTCTATAAATCGCCTCTTCACGAATATGTACGTCACGAGTGAACCAGAAATTCTTATGCCTTGGAGGAAAGGTGTGACGTAATTGTCACACACCGACACTTCCAGGCCAATCTCTGCGATTCGTGTCGTGAGCGCACACATACACGAGATTCAGCGACACTCATACACACTCAAGCGATCGAATGTGGCATCACACATGTGAGAGCCAATGCACATGAACATCACTGTTTTTTTTTCTCACACACGCACTTTGAAAACTCGTTTTTCCCTTTTTTTTTTTTTTGCACAATAAAAAAAACTAACACAAAACTCCACGTGCGACTGTACTTGCAAATCAGAGTGAATGAAGAAAAGACAAAAAAAAAACGGTTGAATCCAAGCTGTGTGTAAGAGTGAGAAAGAAATGGCGAGAGAATGCTCGTAGCTCACACACACGCCCCGAATCAAACGGTGAATTGTCTGCTCTCATTCTTACTGGCCACTCGCGTATCCCTGTCTCTTTCTCGCATGTAACTGTTGCTTGCAAAGAAAACTAAAAGCACGTGGCACATCGACAACGTATATGCGACTTTTAAATACCCTATCAGAAAAAAGAACTACAGTTAGTTTTCATGTTGAGGTATTTAATGTGCCCTCCATGCGCGTATGAAAAATAGAAGTAACAATAAAGAGGGGCCCCACATGGGCGTAGTTTAAACTGCAATGAAAATATAACTCGTCACAGCTTTGCTAAGAAACGAGGAGAGACACCAAACTAAATTAGACCCGAAATTTAAGGGCCCATTTTTGGTTACTGAATTCCTGGAAGGGGACAGGTATATGTTAAAGTCGTTAACAAAAAACGACTTTCCAATTACTTTCACGAAGACATTATTATTCCTGGTGAATTGGAAGTTGATAATGATAATATAGTTGAGACGAAGATGTTCCGTCCAAGTGAGACTATGGATTAAAATTATTATTTTGTTTTTGTAATTTTTATATATTGGACATTCATTTTCTGGCACACGCTCATTTCAAAGCAAATACTTTGTTGTTTAGTTAAAGTTGCATAGTGCAAGCACAATGATTAATTGTTTCGTTAAAATTTAAGTAAACTTATGAATTTTGTTTAAAAAAAAAAAGATACTCTGTATGTTGTATAATGAATTTAAAAAAATCATACTCCAGTAGGCTTCTTGTATCAATCTTCCTTCTTTCATTAATCGTAGAGTAATGCTTGGTGCTATCTTTCATCACAAACTCTTAATAGGTGTAATAGACTCTCCTGAGGTACCAAAACAATTAAACCTATCTGTACCCCGTAGACCTACTAGAAATTTTAATCCTCTATCTCTGTACTTCCAACTATTCACTGCATGCAGCGTTGCCAAGTCTACGTATTTGTACGTAGATCTACGTATTTCGAAGGAGATCTACGTATCTACGTACTAAGAGACTAAAACTACGTACTTTCAAAAAATATTGAAAAAAATTTTAAAACCCAAAGTTTTTGGGTAATATCAATATATTACGAATTAAATAAAAAAAAGATGATATGATTTATATTGGGTTAGCAGCTCTAAATTCCGTTTTCCATATGTTGACGTTTTTTCAATGGGTTAGCAGCGCTAAATTGCAAAAAGATTGGCAGAGCTTACTTCAGAATTTGTGCTTGAAATTGGAAGTGAAAAATTTTTGTGAAAAATGGAAATTTTAACAAGTGACACCGACGAAGAAGCAAACGTAACTCCAACCAAGAAAAGGAAAGTCCACTACGACGCGAAGTACTCAGAAGCTTGGGAAAAAATGTATTCCTGGTTGACGAAAAGCAGTAAGGGTAATGGTTTGTCATATTGCAAATCTTGCAAATCAGACCTCAAATGCTGTTCAGGCAAGAGGGATTTAGAAAAGCATGAAGCTTCTGTTAAGCATAAGAAAAATTCGAGAAGTATGTATAGAGTTGCGTTTTATACTTGTTAAGTTCTTGTCGTGTGTCCACCTGCTTTTTGTGCTCTTTTTATATGTACGTTAGTATTTCCTTTAACAAATTGTTATGTGAAAAATTTACTAAACAGTGTTTCATGTTGGTTTTTATATGTTATTTTTATTGTTATTACTTTACTCTTAGGCATCGATCAACCAACTATATTTTCTTTATTGCCTGAGCCGTCAACTTCTTTAAAAATTAGGTTAAATGTGCTGAAATACAGATGGCTTTCTTTTTGGCGAAAAACAATCATTCCTTTGCTTTGGCGAAAGATCTTAGCAGTATCATACAATCTGTTGCTAGCGATCCCAAAGTCGTACGAATGTACTAAAATTTGGACGGACAAAGGCTCAAGCTATAATAACATCGGTAACTGGACAAGTGGCAGAGGACGACTTAATAGAATTAAAATCGAATAAGTTTTCGCTTATTGTCGATGAAAGTACAGACAGATCTACAACGAAACATCTCGCTCTTATTGCAAGAACTGCAGTGGCATTTAAAGTACAAGATACTTTTTTGGGGCTTATTGCAGTCACTGACAGCTCTGCCACGGCATTGCATAATGAATGCAAAAAATTTTTTGAAGAAAGGGACATACCATATGAGCAGAACATGATAGGATTTGCTGCAGATGGATGCAATGCAATGTTTGGCCAAAACCACTCTCTTTCGCAACTGCTGAAGAAGGATATTCCGAATTTGTTTTTGATGAAATGTATATGTCACTCATTTCACCTCTGCGCGTCTTATGCTTGCAAAAAATTGCCAAAAAAAAGTGGAAGGTTTTGCAAGAGATGTCTATAACTTTATATCAAAAAGCCCAAAACGTATCGGAGAGTATAAGGAGTTTCAGTCTTTCGTTAATGTGAAACCACACAAACTTTTACATATCGGACGAACAAGGTGGCTATCTCTGCTTCAAGTAGTTGAAAGGCTGTTAGAACAACTGCCTGCGTTAAGACTTTACTTTCAAGGAGCTGCATTGAATGACTAGTTAAAATCTGCAGAGTCGATTCTCCAAATGTGCTGTACTGTATTTGGAGTTTCTGAAATTTTTGCTGCCCTATTTCAACAATTTAAACAAGGAAATGCAGTCAGAAAGTCCAAAATTGTATTTGCTGTACGAAAATCTTCTTACAGTTTACAAGACAATAGTTGAGTGCTTTCTAAAATCGGAGTTTTTATTATTAACTGATGAAGAACTACTAAAGATTGATTTCGTTAACGATGAGAACCACTTGCCCTTAAAAGATATGTAAACTTTGCGGCTTTGTTGACAAAAAAAACATAATATGGAACGAGATAAAATCATAGAGACTTTTGAGTTTTGACTCCTGCCTTCAATTTTATATTGAAAGTTTAAGGCAACTACAAAATCGGTTTTCCTTTGAGGATGAGGAGCTGCAGAAAATGAAAATTTTACACTTCTTAAATCCAGCGACAATACTAAACAATAGTTTGAAAGCAAAGCTACCATCTATTGCACATTTGGGGCAAATGTTTCCAGGTATGTTTTTTATTGTCTTATGAACAGAATTTTTAATTAGTTCTTATTATTTACAGGATGTGTTCACAAGATATGACGGAGCTAGACCGCGAATGGCGACTTCTCCGGAACATTAATTTTCCCTTCAAAGAGGAGGAAGCGGTACCGCCAGACGTCTTTTGGCGTTATGTTTCAAACGTAAAAAACGGAAATTCAACCCACATTTTTCCCTTATTGACGGAGTTAACCCAAAATTTGCTTGTTTTGCCACATAGCAGTGCTAATGTTGAACGTTTATTTTCAGAAATTAATTTAATCAAGAAAAATAACAGAAACAAATTAGAAACGGACACTTTAAAAGGATTGCTTCACACCAAAAGTGGATTAAAGGAAAACTTAGAGCCTTCTGACAAACACCTAAAATATTTTAATCAAAACATGTATAAATTTTTGTAAAACATGTACATAAATTAATATGTATAATTTAAACAATGTAATTTGCTTTCTAAAATGACAAATGAAAATAATAACAACGAAGTACAATACAGTTAATTTAAAAATTTAGTTGTTTATTAATTTTTTTTATTGTTTTCAAGCTTTAAAAAAAGTACGTAGATCTGCGTATTTCAGCAAAATTGTGCTACGTACAAATACGTAGATTTTGGAGTCTGGCTACGTATTTCTCAAATTTTGACTTGGCATCGCTGCCAGCATGAACCTTTTTAATTCCTATGTTCTGGTTACAATCTTCTGTATCCCGTAATCAGATCAGAAGCCTCTCTTCCCCTGCACATGAACATCACTGTTTTTTTTTTTCTCACACACGCACTTTGAAAACTCGTTTTTTCCTTTTTTTTTTTTGCACAATAAAAAAAACTAACACGACTGTACTTGCAAATCAGAGTGAATGAAGAAAAGACAAAAAAAAAACGGTTGAATCCAAGCTGTGTGTAAGAGTGAGAAAGAAATGGCGAGAGAATGCTCGTAGCTCACACACACGCCCCGAATCAAACGGTGAATTGTCTGCTCTCATTCTTACTGGCCACTCGCGTATCCCTGTCTCTTTCTCGCATGTAACTGTTGCTTGCAAAGAAAACTAAAAGCACGTGGCACATCGACAACGTATATGCGACTTTTAAATACCCTATCAGAAAAAAAGAACTACAGTTAGTTTTCATGTTGAGGTATTTAATGTGCCCTCCATGCGCGTATGAAAAATAGAAGTAACAATAAAGATGGGCCCCACATGGGCGTAGTTTAAACTGCAATGAAAATATAACTCGTCACAGCTTTGACAAAACCAAGGCCATGGTTGTAAGGCACAATGTTGGTGACTATGTTCTGCTAAGAAACGAGGAGAGACACCAAACTAAATTAGACACGAAATTTAAGGGCCCATTTTGGGTTACTGAATTCCTGGAAGGGGACAGGTATATGTTAAAGTCGTTAACAAAAAGGACTTTCCAATTACTTTCACGAAGACATTATTATTCCTGGTGAATTGGATGTTGATAATGATAATATAGTTGAGACGAAGATGTTCCGTCCAAGTGAGACTATGGATTAAAATTATTATTTTGTTTTTGTAATTTTTATATATTGGACATTCATTTTCTGGCACACGCTCATTTCAAAGCAAATACTTTGTTGTTTAGTTAAAGTTGCATAGTGCAAGCACAATGATTAATTGTTTCGTTAAAATTTAAGTAAACTTATGAATTTTGTTTAAAAAAAAAAAGATACTCTCTATGTTGTGGTTAAGAATAAAAGCTTAAGATGTCTTTGAATTTGATATTTGGTCATTACACGAGTGATGTGTTAGAGTCCCGAGAGGGAAAATGAAGACCGCACCATAGCATAATCGATTTCTGTTGTCAGTCTGGTTGTATTTTGTTGATCTTTTTTATATGTTAATAAATGAATTTAAAAAATCATACTCCAGTAGGCTTCTTGTATCAATCTTCCTTCTTTCATTAATCGTAGAGTAATGCTTGGTGCTATCTTTTTCACAAACTCTTAATAGGTGAAATAGACTCTCCTGAGGTACTAAAACAATTAAACCTATCTGTACCCCGTAGACCTACTAGAAATTTTAATCCTCTATCCTTAAAACACTGTATTTCCAACTATTCACTGCATGCAGCGTTGCCAAGTCTACGTATTTGTACGTAGATCTACGTATTTCGAAGGAGATCTACGTATCTACGTACTAAGAGACTAAAACTACGTACTTTCAAAAAATATTGAAAAAAAGTTTTTGGGTAATATCAATATATTACGAATTAAATAAAAAAAGATAATATGATTTATATTGGGTTAGCAGCTCTAAATTCCGTTTTCCATATGTTGACGTTTTTTCAATGGGTTAGCAGCGCTAAATTCCAAAAAGATTGGCAGAGCTTACTTCAGAATTTGTGCTTGAAATTGGAAGTGATAAATTTATGTGAAAAATGGAAATTTTAACAAGTGACACCGACGAAGAAGCAAACGTAACTCCAACCAAGAAAAGGAAAGTCCACTACGACGCGAAGTACTCAGAAGCTTGGGAAAAAATGTATTCCTGGTTGACGAAAAGCAGTAAAGGTAATGGTTTGTCATATTGCAAATCTTGCAAATCAGACCTCAAATGCTGTTCAGGCAAGAGGGATTTAGAAAAGCATGAAGCTTCTGTTAAGCATAAGAAAAATTCGAGAAGTATGTATAGAGTTGCGTTTTATACTTGTTAAGTTCTTGTCGTGTGTCCACCTG
>NW_027173286.1:0-54680 GCF_018151085.1 Drosophila tropicalis
GATCTATCTGGGAGTTGTCCTGCTGGATTGGAAGTCTCGCTTTATTTCTTGGTATCTCTACTCCTCCAAGTAATCCTTCAAGAAGCGGCAGATGTAATACAGATTTTGTTCCTCCCATTTATGTAATATATTACAAAAATATGAAAAACACTACAAAACTCCACAAGATATGTGCCTTTTCTTTTCGTCGACTGGCAATTTAAAATATTTTTTGCCCCAAATCGATTATATTTAAAACATAAGATGTGCAGGTGTTTCTTAATAACTTTTTCTTCTAAAATAGTACTGAAAAATGAAGTAAGTCGACTCGCCGACTTGGTTACACCATACACCAGGTGAAACAAATATTTCAAATTTCGAAAACCAAATGTCTATTAAATTGTTTTAACGTGCCATATGCTATCTCGCTTACTCCACAAACACACGAGCACTCTAGCACCGCCACTAGCCACTAAGTAAAAAAGGTTTTCTGTATGTAGGCCTGGGTTGATAAAGTTAGAATGGATTGCTCTCAATCAAGATTTACAATAACAATTTGTTTACAACTGATAATCAACTATTTAAGTCGTTTTTGAACTGATAACTTAAAATTTTACATGTACCTCAAGTCTCCATTGTAATCATAAGGAACAATGACATATGATGATTAATGAGAAAGACAATAAAAGGATTCATTTTCCATTTTGCATTTCGTTCGAGTGCATTTTGCATATGTCAGAGAGTCTGCTTGAGTTAATAAATCGCTCAATTCTCGAGAATACATACATATAAATGTATTCATGGAAGCTTCGATGCCATGAAAAACATATAAGCCAAGCATAAACAACAACTAAACATGAAGTAAGAAGAGTAACTAAGCGAACGCCAAATGCAAAATCAATAACAAAAAACAAGTAGGAGAAAAGTACAGAAAACGGAACGTCAAAACAATTGAAGAGAAAATGCCAGTGAAATTGGGTTTGGGAGAAATAAAGAACAAAAAATGTCATAATCATTATAATCGTCAAGTCGCGTGGTTAAGGATTCGTCGAAACCATTTGAATGGGATAATAATAAGCCAGCAATTAGTGTCACAGGGCCAAGTTGATAAAGAGACTCAAGAATAGACACACATTTAAAGCACAAATAAAAATGCGAATGCAAAGAGTGGAGGTGGAGGGGAAAATAAAGAAGAGCATAAGAGAAGAAAAAAACTAGGAAAAGGTTAAACGATTGGGGCACACCACACATTTATTATCCCACATAGCCATTTCCATTCAGTTTGCCCCTCTGTTCTGGTTAGAAAAGTTGCCAGGCTAAATCGCAATTCCACTTTTATTAATATTCCTTTTTCTTTTCATTTATTTTTCTTCTATTTGCCTATGGAAAACTACTAAGAGTTTTCTTCTTTTCAAGGAGAAGAACTTTTCTATTTTCCTACAAGATACTTAAAGGACGAACAAGTTGAAGTGAGAGAGCCAACGGGGCTCAATGGGAGAACAAGAGAGAGATAGCGAGAGAGCCGGAGAGTGGAGAGGGAAATATAAGAAGTCCAGCATTCAATTGGCACCTTTAGCTAGCGAATTCTGAAGGCTGAATTGCAATAGGAATGTCTATATATAGATGGATATAGGTGTGGGTGTAAGTGTATATATGTATATGGGTTTCTGTGTGTGTGTGTGTGTGTGTGTGTGCGTCAGGCGTCTTAAGTGAATTAAGAGAAAAACTTGCAACATTTTTTATTTCCCATTCCCTGCCTTCTTCTTTGCTTCTTCTTGTAGCTCATCAAGGTTTTTCTCACTTAATGAGAAAGTCCTTTCCCAAAAACCTAAAAGCAAGCATCATATATGTATGTAGAAGGATGTTTCTTTTTCCTCTTTTGTTCTTACGGAGTTACAGTTCGTAAATAAGAAAGGATTATTTTTATGGGCCAAGCTTTGGTAAATACCTATTAATGATTTCTTTTCTCTTTGGCCTGTCTGTAGTTGGCCTTGTCCTCTTACGAGGTGCCAGGTGCCACTCCCACCCCCCATATAACCGCCCGCACCTCTTTGAGTTCAAGTGTAAGGCTTTTGCGTTGCGTTTTAATAAAATAAGATTGATTGTTATAAGGGTATGAAGGGTGTGGGTGGGGTGGGGTGGGTGGTTTGACCGTACATACACAAGCCCTGGCTGGCAGCCACTTAATGATTTCGAGCAAATTTTTGCGGTGTTCTTGGCCTGCTGTGCCTTGGTCAAGGATATGGCATAGGGCAATTATTGGCATTCGATTTTTTTTCTCCATTCGTGTGTTTTTTTTTCTTTCTTTCTTTTTGCCCTCCATTGTTGTTTTCATTCTTTTTACTTTTCTGTTCTCTGGTTTTTAGTTTGTGTTGTGTTACAATACATAATGTAAAAATGGGGCCAGCTGAGAAGTACCACAAAGCATACATACATCGGTATACATGTATATATATATATATTTCTATATATGTATGTACATATATTGTTTATTATGGTGAGGTTTTTTTGTTGTTGTATACCCTTGGTAATCGGGTAATTTTATTTTGTAATAAAGAAATTAGCTCTTTATCCTATCATTACAATGTTTATAAGGAAAACTTCTAGAGATAGAAAGTAGTTTGTCTGGATTAACAAACTAGAAAAACTAGTTTTGATAAGACAAAGGCTTAAATAATGAAAATTTGATATATAGGTGAATCATGGAAAAGGCGAACTAAAATTTGATGAAAATTTGTTCTCTTTTCCCAAAAGGTCTTCAATTTTGTTCCTAATCAACTTTAAAAGTGCATAGAAACTTCGACAAGATCAAAATTTAGGCCGGCCCTCTTTCCCTTTTTTTTTTTTTTTGGCTTCGCTTTATGTTGCTTGTAATTAAAATTTGTGTGGGTGTGTGTATAGAAATTGGTCGATATTCCTGACACACATATTGGTTATCAAATCGGCTGTCCTTTGTTAAGAGAAAAAAAAAAAAAAACCTCTTTTTGCTCTCACTTTTCTCCTAATTTAATTAACCTTGCCATAATGTCATTTATTATGTTGACTTGACCTACCTTTTGGCAAATTATAGTATGTATGTACTTTATTATGGTATGGTAATACCATCATCATTTACAATGATGCATTGTCAAATTTTGACTTGACAAATTAATAAGAACTTTTGGCATTTTGCACTGACAGTTTTCGGTGGTGGCCGTAGTCAAAAATAGTTTTTGTATACCACAGTCAACCTATAAAATTG
Source organism: Drosophila tropicalis (assembly GCF_018151085.1). Lineage (NCBI taxonomy): Eukaryota > Metazoa > Arthropoda > Insecta > Diptera > Drosophilidae > Drosophila > Drosophila tropicalis. The sequence goes on from NW_027173286.1 coordinate 3,221, forward strand.
CTCGTTCTTCTTGTTCATCTTTTTGGAATTCATTTTGGCAGTAACTTAATTATTATCAAGGCATTTAATTAAAATTTGCGCCTAATTAAATGTCAAAAACGCGACGGCAAGCTGACTAGCTCCATGACAGGACACTACTAGGCGTATGAGTGATGCCTATATTTCTATTTATAATTCCATTTCTATTTGCTTCTCTCTGCCACTGTGTGTGTGTGTGTGTGTATGTGTGTTGGTGTGTGTCTACACATAAGCGCCTATTTAGTGGCCGCTTTTCGCTAAACAATTTTGTTTATTTGTTTGTTTTGGGCACTAATTGAAAATTGAGGATGGCAGTAAATTGAATTTTGTGATTTTGATTTGACGGAAATAAATATTATGACTGATTGATTTTCAAATGGAAATGCCTCAAAAACAAAAACAAAAATTGAAATTATAGAAAATATGAAATAATTACACAAATATACGCGTGTGTGTGTGTGTGTACATAGAAACATACAAAAAATATTTAATTTTTTACTTTAATTGACGGGCGAGCTTTTAATTGGAACTGAGCTGTGGTTATTACAAGTGTAAGAGGATGGCAGGAGGCCAAGTCCGAACGGGTGATGTCAGTTAGCGTTCAAATTTATGCAAATTAAGATTGCATTTAAATCCACCACACCCCCAGCTGTCAACTAACCGCCCATTGTTCATTGTCCCACGCCACATTCAGTGACTATTGAGGGGCAAATTGCAATTATAACGATATATACAAGTACCGTACTTCAGTAATTGGAATGCAAAGTGACATGGCAAAATAAGATTTCTCAGAATGCATGCTCGAGTGAAGAACTTTCGTTATCCAATTAATTTTCCCAAATGTATTCCATAATTTCATTCACAAAAGAAAGGCATGAAGTCGTTAGCGATATCAGAAGTCTTTAACAATTTTCATATAACATTTTTCATAATTTTAAAAGGTTTTCATTTGTCATAAGAAAACGCAATCTCTTTAGCTTTATTTAATACTAACGTATTGAAATTTCACAGCCAGTTTTGTAAGACTAAAAAATAATTTTGATATTTTTTTGATATTCTTTTTGCAATTCGTAGAAAAATGTAAAATTTGACCAAATTGCATACTTTTAGGCTTTTAAGTCATTTTGTTTTACCATAATAATTCTGATCATTATATGTTTTCATAGACAATCCAAAATCAACTAATTTTAACTAAAATTTTATAGTATTGTGTAAAAAGTCTTAAATTTCGACAGGAATTGAACGAATTCCAGCCAAAACTCTAGCATTTTGGCATGTTTTTAATCTATTTTCCTTGAAAAAATAGATTTTCACAAAATTGTGCAACAAAAATGAATACCATCGCATAATATACATTTTGAAAATTAAAACTGCACAATTTTTACAACAATAACCAACAATCCGCCTTACTTTTATTCCACGAAACACAAAAATTTGTGATTACAATTGCAAAAATTTGACTTCACAAAAACTGAAATAAACAAAACTTAAACTAGATGACTTCAAGATCATTTTCCATTTTTGGTTCACTTAAATATTTGAAGTCTCTAGTCAATAGCTGACTTAAAGGACCTGGTAAATTTCCAGGACTGTTAAAAAATTATTTCTAGATGCCCCTAACAATCTTCTATTAGAAAAAAATATTGTTTTTGGCGAAGTCTTCAAAAAAAAAAGATTATAATTTCTGCCAAAATTTTCGACATCTGGAAATCAGTGTGCCTTGGATGGGGTTCTAAAATGTATGAAATTCCCTAGATTTTTTTGTATTTTAAGTGTTTTTGAACTTCGTTTTAGTATTATTTGCAACAAGGGACATCTTTTTTAACATGGCAGTCTAAAAAACACTTGGACTGCATATAGCATACTTTTGAGTGCATATTTAACAACCCCCGACTTTTACAAAATCTGGACTTAATGGGCAAAAACCGAGCAGCTCTCAAGTTAAAGTCAAAATCCAAAATCATGTCTGGCTTTGCAATATATTTCATTTAAAGAAAGATTTCTTTTTTAATTGCCAATTAACTAATTTAATGGCATATTATGAAAAGAAAATGCATAACTTGTGTTACTTGTAATTTCTTATTATTTCAAAAACGACAAAAACAAAGTCATCACAACCTCAATTTAGATCTAACTATAATAAAAAGAAACCAATCTATTTACCTAACTTAATGTCTATCAAATGTCTGTTTGTTTTATAATAAAAGAAATAAACATAACTTGTTGCATTAACATAATAATTTCAATGGTTTTCTGGTTTTCCCTTTCCATATACATAGTATAGTTGATTTTATATCGTTTGTTAGGAACCCTCTAGATACAAATTGTAATTGTAAATTGTAATTCAAGAATGAAATGGAGAAGGAACTCTAACCTGATGACGCGCAGTGTATGGTATGTTAACGTGTGTAACAAAGTTAGACCAAGTTTATTTTTATGATTCATGAATAATAATAGTCTTTGTTCTAATAGTTTTGCTGTTACATGTATAGTAACCTCATTCCAAAGTCACTCACTCATTCATTCATTCGTTCATTCATTTGTTTCAATAGATATGTCATATATCTACTCGTAATTCCCCTATCTCAGTTCCTTTTGGGACATAACAAAAAAAAAAAACTTTTTACAAAGTTTTTCATTGCATTATTTGCTTGATTTTGTTACTTTGCTTTGCTCACCTGTTTGAAAGTCTAAGGATACATTAAAACTGTGTTTGGTTTTCCTTTTTGTAGTTTTTTTTTTTTTTTTGTTTTTTTGTAGCTGTTGTTGTTTGAGTTGCGTTGCGTTGCGTTTCCTGTTGTATCCTGGGCACTGCACAAATGTTTGTTCAAAGGGAAGGAATGACAGAAAGACAAAGAGATAGAGGAGGCTATTCAATTGATTATGACAGGGCCGGACGGAGTGTATCGTTGTAGGCCGTCGTCCTCCTGTCTGTCGGGCTTTCTGCAACAGTCAGCTGCTGCTGCTGATTGCTGTTGCTGTTGCTGCTTGTGGCATGCACAAATAAGGATAAAGTTTATTTCTCCGATTTTGCGGACTTTGCTGCGGATATTCGTGTTGATTTTTAGTTTGGTTTTAGTTTTTTGGTTTTGGGTTTCGGTTTCGGTTTCAGTTTCGGTTAAGGGTTATTCTCTCTCGTTTTGAGTAGATTGCCCTGACAGTTTATGCGCTTCCTGGCACTTGCGAGATGCCGCCACGTTGTGCCGAGAGTGAAAGTTTTCTTATTGTTCTTTTTGGGTTTTCTTTTTCGTTTTTGTCTTTGTCGTTCTTGTTCTTGCTTTTGCTTGCGTTTTCTTTTTTCTTTCCTCCGAGTTCAGAGCCTAACAGTGAGGTGAATTTCTCTCACAGAAAGCTAAACACATTTACTGGCTGAGTTGGTTGAATTGTTAACAATTCTGTTCTGTTCGGTTTCTGTTTATTGAATTTTGTGTTTTCTTTTTGTCTTTTTTTGTCGAATATTTTTTGCCAAGAATATGAGAATGTTTCAGAGACTGTTTGTTGTTATATGGAGAAAAGGATTTAGATTTTCGTCGAGCTATAATTTGTTCATTTTTTTATAGGTTTTGTTCTTTTCTTTTTTGTAGTGTTTTTGTAGTGGTAGTAGGCACGCAGTAAATTGGGGGGTGTGTGGTGAGGTGAGGTGGCGCGGGTGGTGTCTACTCGTCGGATTTCGGAGTATTTTTCGGAATCCGAATTGTGGTACGTGGCGAATTTTGACGTTTTGTAATTTAACCTTCTGCCCTACTCTCGAATGCGTCATCGAGGCATCGAGTTGCCTTCACTTCACGCACACGCTAGCGTACACGAACACACACAACACTCACACACACACACGCACACACACACACACACGCAAACACACAGATAAGACATTCACATAGATTTGTTGTATATTGTACATTTGTTGTTTATTTGATTAAGATTATTATACGTTTTGGGCCACAAACATTTCTCAGTTTGAAATGGAAGCAATGACATGTTGTTGTGCACATTCAAGGCTTAAAGCAGAGCTTAAAGAGCTCTGCTCTTTCTTCTTCCTTCTTTGGCCGTCTCCAGTTTCAGTTTCGTCGTCGTCGACGTACTCCTCCTCCTCCCCCTGCTCCTGTTCTCAAGGTTACTTATTTTGGTATTGTTTTTCTTCTCTTTGCTTTTCCTTTTATTTTTACTTCTGCTATTTATTTATTTATTTGTTTAGTTTGTGTATTTATTATTCATTTAATAGAATTTCATTGAGGTTGCCATAATTGTATAGTATTTTGGTTTTCGGGAAAGCGCATTCATCAGGCCAACGAGCCTGATCTACGGAGGATATCTACATGGTCTCCATGCACACACATCTCACACAAAATATTTCAAAGAAGTGGCCCTTGTCGAGTAATCCCATTATTTCGTTTCAAATTGCTCATCTTGAAGCATTCATTTTATTTCATTTCGTTATTATTAATGTCGCAGAAGCCTTAATTTATTGCACAGAATTATAACAATTTGGTATTAATTTTTTGGTTGTTTCTTTTTTTGGTTTTCTATTTTCTATATTTTTCTTTTTTTCTTTTTTGCGTTTTCCACAAAGCGCGTTTCAGTTTCTCAGATTTTTCTGGATTTGTTTTTTTTTTTTTTTTTTTTTTTTTTTTTTTTGTATATTGGCGGAGCTCCCCCGTCTTGACCGTGTGGCTCCACTTCTCTGACTACTTTTCGGGATTAGAACTTTGAGACTCGTTGGCTGATTGTGGGACTCGGGACAATTTTGCAAAAGCTTTTCCCCAAATCAAATATGTAGGCTCGGCAATTGGGATCCCCGTCGAGACTGACTGGCGACTGCCTGGCGCAGCAAAGCTCACTATTTAAGTCTCTCTCTCTCTCTCTCTTTCTCTCCTCTCACTCGTTATCCTCTCTGGGCTCTATGTCTCTCTTTGCACTCAAAAGTTTGCGTTGTTTGGATTTTGTTATTTTAATGTCTCTGAATACGGGAGGACCTCTTGATGGAGGAAGGCAAATGGCAATGTATTTGAGTGTGTGTGTGTGTGTGTGTGTTGTCTCACAAGTCTCAATCGTTGCCTCTCGTTTTCCGTGTGCTTTTTCGAGGATTTCTTTCGTGTAATTGTTTTCGTTACGTTTGTTACGTTTGTTATGGGCACCAGAGTTAGTGACAACAGCCATGTGCCCAAATGGAGACGTAATTGTACACCAAGAGAAAGATGGCCCAAAAGAAAATGCTCAATGCTTAATGTTTAGTCAATAACCTCTGCTAAAATCTGCTATTCTTTTTGATTCCAAAGCGATTCATCGAAACCAAAATTCTTATTTTTGCTTTCATTTTCTCACACGTTTCCATTTGGTTGACTTTTTGGAGTATATATCTCTTTGATTTCTTGAAAATTTGGATGTTTGATTCCATAAATGAATCGAAACTGAACCACATCGTCTATAAACATCAAATACAAGTCCCAAAGGTGACTTATTTGAAAAAGTGGGCCAAAACTTATATTATTTTTATCGCTACCACTATTAAGTTTTTCTTAGTTGGAACATTTAGTTCAGTGTAGCCATAAAAACCATCCAGCAAACAGCACGTAAGCTAAGCAACCTACTATGCCACCCGCGCCCATTTTTTACGCCTCGAACTCGGACCCGGACCCGTACTCGTGCCCGGACTCCGCCATTCTTATTGTACATGCATCTCTTGTGGCGCCCCCGTAAGTGGCTTTTGCAAAAGAAAAACTCACTCAATAGTCCGAAAATCCCGAATGAGGAAAATCAAGCCTATAAGCAGTCGTTGAGACCTCCGAAACACCAGGTAAACGATGGGCAAAGCCGAGGTGAAAAGCTTTTTTTCTTGAGTCCTCTTTGTCTCTCTCTCTCTCTATCGCTGACTCGCTCTCTCGGCGTGGTCGTTCTCTCTTTGTGCCACTCGGAGAGTGTTTTGCTAGTCTCTCTCTTCGACGATGTAAAACTCAACACAGTTGGCTAGCTAAGAAACGTCAAAATGGTTGACAGCACCAAGAAGAAAATACAAATTGAAGCAATGGGAAAAAGTTCATCAGGTAACACATCTAGGAAGCTGAACAAGCCAAAAAGAGAGAGAGCCACTGACGGAGGCAACAAGAATGAGCGAGAGAGAGAGAGAGAGAGAGAAAAGGAGAGAGTGCGAGCAAGATGGAGCATACTGAAAGTAGGTGTGAGTATGAGCGACACGTTGTTGCATTTCCTAGCGCACAAAAGCAGGCAACACAATTTCGTGTTCCGAAGGTTTCGCCTCTGTGCCCAAGTGTTGACGGCGGGGATCGATGGTGGGTGTGTGTGTGTGTGTGTGTGGGGGGGGAGCAGATGGGATTGGGATTGTAGGGGCTTGCTGATTGAAGGCTAAGTGTTGTTCCCAATTTTGAAAACTTTTTTAATTGAATTGGTTTTCTTTGCTTTTTTGACTTTTGGTTTGTTTGTTCCTTCGAAAAACAAAAAAAAAGTTGAACCCAGACATGGACCCGAACCTGACTTATCAGTTTTGAAATTATGTCATTCCGGCTGCGTCATTGTGTCTGCCCTTTCTTTATTTCGTTATATTGATTATTTTGTTGATGGGTTATGACGAAATGAGCTTTGCACAACTAACTATGACGTCATTGTTAACCCCGGAACTTTCACTAGTTTCATGATACGCCCACCATAAGCCCCCCCACCGCCAAAACACCCACCAAAATCTCTATGACCTCTTCGCTTCACCCAAACCCCTTGCCCTCAACAGACAAACCTCGCATCTTCCACTGTCAACTTTTGATGTCAACTCAAACTCGAACTCATTTCCATTTCCATTTCGCGTTGGTTGTTTGTTGAGAAAGTTTTTTCTTTTTTTTTTTTTTTTGTTTTTTTGCTGGCTTTACGAGAGCTTTTAAGGCCCAGGTCGTCCCCAGTTTCGTTTCGCCTTTTTTGGATTTACTATAAAGATTTATGTCGCCCCCCTCCCCGCCTCCTACCATCCGCTTACCCTTGCCCACACTCCCTCCCCCCCACACACACATTCGAGTAGATCTAATTAAAGTTTATATCAACCGAAATTTTGTTGTTTTGGTCTGTTTTGATTTTGCTGGGGTTGTTTTTCCGTTTCACTTTTGCCAGAAAAAGTAATTTATTTTAATGTAATGAGTTGTTTTGACCCCGCCAACTTTGTAATCTTAGCCTTGTGGATGCTGGCCAAGTTGTTGGCTGTGGCATCAGCTGCTACAGAAATCACATTTTGCGGCCTGACATTTTTTTCTTGCTCGTTCCTTGTGTGAAATGGGTTAACCTTTCTCAAGTCAAAGCCCAAGCCAATCAAAGTCAAACAAATGGCATAAATAAGTTTTTTTTTCCTCCCCACTTTCTCCTCTCAACTTAAGCGGGAAAAGCAAATTACTTGGGTATCCCAAAAAAAAAAAAAGTAAAATTAAATCTACATATTTTTCAAAGGCTCTCTCTCTCTCTCTCTTCTCACTTTTCTATAGTTAATTAGGTCTTTGAGTTTATGTTGATTTTTTGAATGAATTTATGCTTTATGCATAAGCCTAAATATATTTTTTATCCCAAAAACTCAACAACTAATTGACACCGACTTACACTAGTAATTGATTAACTGCTTTGTCTGCCTACTTGGTAGACCATTCAAAATTAAGGAAATTTGTTTCTCAATCCATGCCACGATTGTGTTTCAACCAACAGCAGCAACCAAATTTCTTTACTTTACTTTACTTGGTAGTCCAAGAGCCGATAACCTGCATAACCCAAAGTCATCGATTGGTAACTTACAAAGACTTTCTTCCAAGACTTCGTTGACATTTTGTATGCCCCGAGGGTTAAGCTAAACTCAGTCGGCGGTCAATCAGGTTATTAAATTATCCTTCGTTCTCAGCAAATTTTGATTCTCTTCTAGATCCACCAAGAGTAACTGTTAACCTGTTTTAAAATTGTTCACCCATCATTAGATAAAACTTAGTTAAATGAAACACTTTTAAATGAAAACTTTGAGAGTGGTTCCAAAACCCCCTAAAGTATGCAGTAGAAACCCTTTACCATATTATTAAGCCATTGTCAATTTAAGAACATCATTATTATTATCATTTTGTTTTTTGTTTTTTCTCTTCTTTTTGTTTTTTGTTTTGTATATATATACACATTATTTCATTTTTGTTGCTTTTTACTTCAATTTGCTTCTGTAACAGCTCTCATATGTTTATGTAGATGTATAATTCTAAATAAATGTATATATATATATATATATGTAGTATGTATATCGTATATGTATATGTATAATTCTTTATATTTATCTCTTGTTTTGTTTTGTTTTTCGTTTTTAACTTTATTTTCTGTGTTTTTTTGTTTTGTTTCTTACGATTAATGTACAAACAAATACAATATTCTCTTAACTATTTTTACTTTCTAAATATTTAAAATTATGTTTAAAGAGCGCTGACAAAGTTTACGCCAAAAAAAAACAACAACAATTATCTGTTGTGCACTCCACGAAAAAGTTACAACTTGTTGTATATTTTGTGTGTTTGTGTGTGTGGGTTTTTTTTTGTTTTTGTATTTATAATACACGTACAGTGGGTAAAAAAAGAGACATCTATACAAATACGTTTTATGTTTTTTCGTGTTTTTCTTTTTTTTCTTTTGTTTTATGTTCAGTTGTTGTGTTTTCAGTTAAAATAAAGTACATACATTCAACGAGTTGATTCGATTCAAACCTCAAAAATTATTGTACCACTTTGTTGTGTGTTTTTTGTTTTTTCGAACATCAATCGTATATAAAGACATATGTATATATATATATATATAAATATCAGCAATTATTCCAGTTATAAAGAGTCTAGATAATTTTCATATATGAATTCTCTCTCTTTCTCGTTCGTTTTGCATCTATCTATCTCTATGTTTCTCTCTCTCTCTCTCTAAATTAGTGGGCCATCCAATGGGGAGGTAAGATAATAGGAGATTACAAATGTTATCTTAATTGACGAAAAGTCGAACTCTTGATCCAAAATAAATAAATAAGTTTAATATAGTTTAGTTCTTTCAATGTCTATAAACTATATATACACGCATAGATTGATAGATTGATAGATAGATGTAGATATATATATATTGCCGCCTAATCCTCGCCCTCATATCCCAAGCACCACAATTGGGATAGGGGCACGGCTGTGGACTAGCTACCACCACCAAGACCCTCATCTTTACGTGGTCGCAATATGAAATTGAGATTATAATTCGTATTAACGGCATAATAGACATTCGCATTCTTGGGCATAACCAACTCCTTCTCGGGCAAAACCTGGGCCAATGTATAGCGATCGGGATCATCTTCTAAGCCCAACTTAACCATGGCGTTACGTATAACCTGTGGCGTTCTTTCATTATTCCCCAACATTATGCTCTTGTACAACACAATGCCATCCAATTCAATGTTATCGGTCTCATAGGTAACACGAATGATATAGAAATCTGGTGCAGATTGTGGTATACCACCGGCTGGTTGCACCAATTGAGCATTGATATGCGGCGATCCACCGCCGTTTGATGAGCCATTTAAGTTGGCCGCATTCTTGAGGCCATTGCCCAGAGATTGAGAATGCGTCAATTTGCCCGACTGGCGGCCACCTGAGTTACTCGAATCCATGGACAAATTGGATACGCTACTCGAGGCGGACATCAGAGATGTGTGATGAGCGTCACGATCCAGGGAATTGTGACGAGAGCTTGTACTACTGTTCAATTCACAATAGAATTGAGATCCCGCACCGCTACTCGAATTGGAGTGTATGGAATCAGTCTTCCTATGCCCCATCCCCATTATGGAGGCCGTGGACGAGGCAGTTGTATTGGTTAGAGATGTATTTGTACTAACCACCGATTTGCGTGGTGCCTCCAATCGGCAGCTCAAGGCAAATGCCTCCCTCTCATCAAACAATGGCATGGAAGCGAACCAATGATCGAAGAGAGCATCCTCTTGCAAATTATATGTATTGGCTGCTCCTTGTAATAATTTAATTTGTGCCAACACCTCGAATTCCTTACGCTTCTTATCGAAATTGATTAGTTTATCTTCGGTTAAATAATCTGGATTGGCTGTATGTATCATTGTTAGATCGGTGAGAAATGTTCCCAAATATGGTATTGTGCCATGTGACGTTTGGGTACCCAAATTCTGAATGATCTTATGTAAATGGCGATCTGATTGATCACTAGCCGGATCTGGATTTTTGGCGGTACCCTCACGTTTTAATACCTCACGTAAAGTCCATGCATTATTCTCCTCCGAACAGATGCGAGCAAGCTCCGTAAAGACTTCCATCTAGATGATAACAAGTGAGAGATCAGCAATCAATGAAAACTGTTTGTATTTATTAAATAGCTTAACTTACACGCTCTTTAGGCAGAACTTCCCAGATTTTAGAGAGTCGATATATTGAATTGGAATTCAAAGCCGATATAATAGCTTTCAGCGAACTAAAATTCTTGAGCATACGTAACTCTTGGGCAATATCAATCCAACGGGAAATGTTTAAAGCGCGTTCCTAGAAAATAATGAAACAACAACAAAGATTATAACAATTTTCCTTGCTTTTTTTAGACCTCTCTCTCTCTCTTACATGAGGCTTTAGACGATCAATTAGAATACTGGAAACCACACGAAAAAGTACAGCATTGAACTGATTAATGGTGGCCACCACAGTCTCAGAACCACCACTATCACGTCTGGCCCATGTGTGACCCAAACATTGATGGGGTATCAGTCGTTTGAACAACTCCGTGTCCATGCGTGTTAGCTGCTCTGCGAAATGTCGCACCGGCACATGAGGAAAACGAAAGGCTTGTAGAAAATGTGTTGGTCCACGATAGATGGGTCCACCTCCCATTGTGGATAGATAAAGGCCATTAAACTGCTCGCTTAAATCATATGTGGAACCATAATGTGGTGGCATCATAAATTGTGCTTGTTGTACATTGCCACCTCCAGTGACTCCAGCAACTGCTAGCCAAGGTAATCCATTTGTTTCCATGCCTACATAACCGCCTACACCTCCTCCACCACCTCCGCCGCTACTGCTACTGCCATATACCGACTGTCTAATCAAACGCTCTAAACGATTAATCACTTTCTTATACAACTCGGAACCATTTAAGCGTTTGGTGGCAAAAGCTAAGATCTGCTGCAGATTATCCTCATGCCAATCCTCGGGAAAGCCATCTAACCACACATTCAATGCCGATACCAGAGTCTTTTTATGCTGCTCATGGTTCGATGATTGTGACTCATAGCTGGGATTCAGTTTATTCTGTTTAATCTCCTCCAAATGCTCCTCATGCAGGGTATCATAGCGTTGTGTTAACAAACTCAATACTTGTTTCGGCGTTGAGAATGTACGATAGGTTGATAGAAAGACATTTATAAATGTCGATTCCAATTCACCGTCATCGGTGGCCAAAGCCTCGACCAAACGAGCCAATGTCGCCGCCTTGACAAAGCGCACTCTTACAGTTTCCCACTCCAAATGAGAGATTTCATCATCCGAGTCCTGCTGCAAAATAGTGTCAGAAGAAAGAGAGAAATAAGTAGTTTATCATTTTAATTGAATTCTATCAACTATTTCCAGCATTTTACTTACATTACTGGCCGTCGGAGTGGGTCGATGATAGCGCACCTTCTTCAGATAGACGGTGAAAATTGCATTCTTTTCGTGCTCCTCGCCCCAAAGGCGCCACGTGGGCTATAAAAGTTGATTAAGGAAACGAAATGAATTAGTGAAATTGATTGAAAAGTGATTCAGTTTGCCCTTGTCCTTGTCCTGTGTCGTTTTGTGTGAATTGATTTGCTACCAATTTCATTTAATAGTAACCCAAATCGATTTAATTAACATGCTGGTAGATAGTAATTGAATCCATTAATGACTACCTATCTGGCTAGCCACCAATTGAATATTTAAATGTCAATTATTTTAACATCAACACTGGAATTATTAAGACTTCTTATGTTTTCTTGTTGGAGTCTTTTCTTTTGGCTTATGAGCTTGTCATGCCCATGATTAATATTAATGATATCATACAGATTATGTCCAAAAAACTTGATAATACTTTATTTAGATACTCTGTTTAATAAAACAATCTATTTTTATATAGTATTACGTTTAAGACTTATTGAAAAGGTATGAAACCAAATAAAACAAATTGTTGGCTAGTTTTGTTCGAATAGCTTAAGAAATAACTTTGTTTCTCTTACTAAGATATTATCTACTTTTAGTTTGATATAGTTTTCCAATCGTTCAGTTAAGAATCTACATTCAAAATAGCTTTAGCGATTGGCATCTTAGCCCACAGACATCCATTGATATCTTGAAGTGGCTCTTAATACTGATCAGGAATGTGTTTTCTTATGTGCTTTCCATAAAAGGTTCCCTGGGAACAGGAGTCAGAATTAGGCCAAAGAGTTATATGTGGTTGGTATAGAGCTAACTTCTATAACAGAAGGACCTCTTATACTTCTGAGGAAACCCTCGTAGCATAATTGAAAGGACTAGAATAGTCTGTTCTAGAAAAGAATAAATGTACACATAGAGAGAAAATCGATTAAGTGCATTGTTAAGCACAAAATGAAATGAAAGCTTGTGGCTCACATCATTTCATTTCATCCCCGGCCTCATCCCTTTTTCCGCCACCTTCTTGCCAACGTATTGTGTCAATTTATCATTCATCTAATTTTAGCCCACAATTTCCGTTTTTGGATTTTTATTTGTTTTCCTTTAATGTGATACGATAACTGTTAAATATTTCCAATATAAACATTATGTCTTCCGAAATGTCGAACTATAAAAATGTTCTGCCAAATTGTATGAAAGAATTTTTCATTTTTGCTTCGCTTTCCCTCTCTCACTCTCTCTCTCTCTCTCTCTCTCTCTCTTTCGCCCTCTGCAAAAGAAAATGAAATTTGTTTTTCATTCTGTTGGGTATTCGCCACAGACTTTGTCTGTCTATCATTTCCGTTACCGTGTATTGCAAACAAAAAAGAAAGAAAAGAGAAAAATCCAAAAGCGAAAAGCCGCCGCATTTGTTTTGGACTTGTCAGAGATCAGAGATTGCTACATTTATATAGACGCTGGTATTTTAATTGCCAAACAAATAGCTGGCTAATTTAGTAGACGGAGTGTTCTTTCCTCTTTTTTTTTTTGGAACCAATAAATTGTTTAATAGAGAGTTTTGGTAGTCTTGTTATTATAATATGAACTAGAAGAAAGTTGCCAGAATTGCATTGAATAATTTGTCTGCTTATTGCAAGGACCTAAATGCATATCTCTAAATATATATGTTTATATAAACAAGAATAATAATGTTTAAACTTTTATTATTTCCTGGTAACTATTGTTAGATGACGATTTGTTTATCAAATTGAAATAATAATGTTTGACTATCTGATATACGATTTCATTTTTATGCACTTAATTATCGTTAATTATGTAGAAATAAAAAACTGAAATTATAAATGGCCCGTTTTGGATTTTCACATATTGTGGAAATCGATTACGATCGGCGTGCCATTGGATCGAGCGTGAAATGGCATTAAATGTTTAACTGAATGAATGAATAAGTAAGTATGATATGTACATATATACAAACACATACATACATATATATGTATATGAGGCAACAATAATAATAACAACAACAATGAAGAGGGCACACAATTTCAATCTGAAGCGCCCCCCGCCCCCCAAAATCAAATACAAAAACAAAATCACAAAAAAAGGCAGAAGCAAACGAGAATCATAAACAAATTACAACAAAGGCAAACCAGGCAAGCGACAACAACTGACTGACCCCAAATGAGACCCCGAAAAACGCAAAACATAAACATGCCCCCAGATATGTATACACATACATACATACATACTATGTAAATATATATGTATGTACATCGATGTATGTTTATACATATAAATGTACTCAAACAGAATTTCATGTTCGGCCAATTAATTGCCCGCATGCGCTTTAATTACATCAAAGCAAAACAAAATAGATAGAAATCGAAATTATAATCGACTTAGAGACACCCTGTAATATCCAAATAGACCCACAAACGAATCAGCCAAAACTTGATTTGTTTTCGATGACTTGTCAGGAGTTATCGAACGTCGATTATCACATTACCAAGTGAATTACCTAAGTTGGATCATTTGAAGCCAAAATATAACTCGATATAATATACGAATTGAGCTTATTAAACTTAAATTCCAAACAAATTAACTAAAATTCGATTTGTTGTCTATAATTAATGAGATTTATCGAAGGACGATTATTATATTCATTAAATAAGGATAAAGCCATTTTATAATTCCTCATATATTTTATATATTAAGCTCGTTGAACTTAAACAAGTTAAGTAAAATTGGATTTGAAATTCAAAAATAATTTGTCTATAACATGGTTTATTTCCCATCTTTCCCGTTACATTGATTTTCTAAGTCCCTATATACATGCATACATACATATGTAAGTACCTGTGACTGTGGGGTAAGAAATTTGTTTAAATGTTTTGTTATAATTTTCTTCATTTTGTTTCTGTGTTGTTTTTGGCGTTTTTGTTACGGCCTCATTTCGTAAAAGTTTTCTGTGTTTCGTAAATATAAAATAAAAAACACTTAAGTGCTCAAAAAGTGTTTGTTGCGTTTCTTTTGAATTGTAATTGTGCATAAATTTAAGTTTTTAAAGTGCGAGATGCCTGGAAACAGCTGAAATATTTCCAGTACAATATTTCAAATGGCCTTGCCAAAAAACAAAAACACAAAAATTAAACGAAATAGAGAAAAATAATGAAGAGAACTGTGAAATAGAAAAAAAAAATGTTGCTGGAAATTTGTGGTAGCTGCTTTTAAAAATTTCCATAAATGTTTGCAAAACATAAAGATAATAAATAATCTAGTAAATAACATTTCCCATATGAATTAATATAACTTAGTTACAGAGACTAAAACTTAAGGGCCACAATTTACATCTTGTCTTGCTTTCAGTTAGCATCGATTGAGTTTTAGTTTAATTTAGCAACCAAAATGTTTATGTAGGAATTTCAAGAAACAATAACTGTTAAATGTTTTCCATTTAAAAAAAAAAATTCAGGGCTCTTTTCGTTTTACAATTCCGAATAAATTTTGTCTGAATTGGAATTAATGTCTGCTTTCACTTAAGGCAAATTTCCAACTCAAAAGTGTCTTGGAAATTACATAAATTTCACAATTTAAATCAAGAACAGACCTAGATTAGGGATTATCTAGAAAGATTTGTTTCTTGTTTAAAGACTTTGCGTTTTGAGAGAAAAGAAATTTTGTTATATTTTTTAGTTTAATTCACGGAAATTGATCATCATTTTATACATACATACATACTATATATATATATATGATCGGTTAAAAAGTGTGTATATGTTTGTTTTGTGTTTTGGGTTTTTTCTTCGTTTAATTGTGGCGTGCTTAGGTTTAATTGAGCACTGTTTGTATTTTGGCGCAGATACATTGGAAATCTATGCTATATATATATATATAGGTATATGTATGAGTATATAATACATATACAATGTGAAGGCAACTTTTAATCAATTCCGTTTGCATGTCTCCTACTCATGAGGCATGCATAAGATCAGCCAGCGACGATTTTGTTTCTTGGTTTCTTGTCGGCAGATGCCGATGCCAAAAACAAAAACCCAAATATACGAAAATTATCTGTGTGCGTGTGTGTGCGTGTGTGTGTGTGTGTGTGTGTATTTATTTAATTTATTTCTTATTTATTTGGCAATTTTTGTGTTTTGTTGCTTTGTGTTTAAATGTTGCTACCGGCTGCTCCTCAACACTTATATGTGTGTACATTTTTTTTGTGTTTTTGTATATATTATTGTACATATGTTTGTTTCATTTGTTTTGTTGTTTAATTAATGACGCATTATACCAGCAGAATTCTCTCAATCTCAATCTGTTGCCCTTCTTCCCCCTGCCTAGCTCTCCCGCCCTCAATGTACATATATACATATATAATGAATTATATGTACATATTTGCGTCAAAATAAAGGAACAGAAAGGAAATGATATTTCACTTAGCATTATGATTAATGTTAATATTCCCAACATTCTTTTGAAAAACATTTTTATGAAACTTATGTATTTTAAAACATATTTTTTTTAAGAACTAAGAAAAATGTTGCAATGTTCTGATTTCTAAAGTTCCCATAATGAATTCGAGACTTTTCATTAATATAATTTTTCCTAGACTGAAATACTGAAAAAGTATATATACATATATCTTTAGTCTAAAACTCTTAGCGACTTAAAAGGTTGATCCGTTTATCTTGTTCTACTCAAGTTTAGTCTGAAACTATATAAATTATCTTTCAGAATTTGTATTAATCAGGAAGATTAATAAGTGAGAGTCTAAGGGGTTGATAACTGTTCATACCATTTCTGATACCATTACCAGTCTATATATAGATAGGTATATAATATTGCTCCCATTGAACCAACCATATAAAGGTGCATGGCGGTTGCAATGTTGCATGCAACTTGAACAATTAATTAATGTTAAATGGCCAAACAATTAAGTAAACATCATTAAAAATAATAAAAAAAAAAAAAAAAAAAAAGAAACAAGCAAAATCGCAAAATACATGTCAGTGTCAGTGACTCAGACGACCATTCCATGCATTCCATTCCATTCCTTCATTCAATCATTTCATCATTGTAGGCCGAGGCGACATCACTGCAAGGCGATGCCTGGCACATACAAGACCCAAAACCGTAACGGAAAGATAATCAAAAGGAAACCGAAACATATGCATTATACATAAGTATGTACATACATACATATATGGATGAAAATTTTGAATTTATTTACCTTTGTATAGGTATATTTCTTGGCATGTAAATCTTTGGTCTTCTTTGATAAATTACGCAGTGTGGCCCCCGTGCAGGCGCATAGATACTTAAGGCTGGCCACCACTTTTCGTTCGGCATTGGCCACCGCCGATGTGGCATCCAAATCATCATAGGAATTGGAGTGATACGAGCTGTTCCTCCTTGCCTTGGCCGATGTGGAACGTGACCGTCTCTGCTGGCAAAAGGATGTTGGCGTGGTGGGTTGTGGGGTGGATGATTTTTTCTTTTGCCGCGGACATGTGTGATGATGATACAGTGGCTGTTGCTGTTGTTTTTGCTGCTGCTGTTGATAGTGATAATGGGGCTGATGTTGTTGCTCTTGCTGCTGCTGCTGCTGATGTTGCTGCTGCTGCTGCTTCTGATGAAAGGCACATGTCTTGGATTGAGTATTATTGTTGACATGTCGCCATGCATTGCTGAAATCGGTGTTATCCAATGGCGGCATCAGGGCACGATTGTAACCAGCTAAATCTTGCAGCTGATAGGCACAAGTGTGACTTTTAATAAGCGTGGACTTTGGCTGTGATGAATGTTGTTGTTGTTGCTGGTGTTGCTGGTGTTGCTGGTGTTGATGATGGCTATGTGGGCAACTACAGTTTGCTTGGCTTGTGAAATTCTGCAAATTTGATGTTTTGTTTTTCATTTGCAATTATAAATCAAATTTTTGAAAACCCGTTATGTTTTTGTACTTGATTTTTTTTTTTTTTTTTGTGTATTTTTGTTGTTGTTGTTTGATGGTTCTGGTTCATTGATTGACATTGGCCCTCAACTCTCAATTGGATTTTCGTATACACTTCGCTCTAACCAGTTCATTCACACATGCGCACACTTGAGCCCCTGACCTTGGATACGATTTAAGACTTTGGGAGACAAGTCCCACCAAAGACCCTCTTCACCCACCACCCTCGCAGCTATCGAGTAGCTCACACAATCAACACTCATTTTGTTCAGCTGGTTTTTTTTGGCTTTTTCGTTTTTGTTGTTTTTTTTTTTTCGGAACATAAATAGACTGAACAACAATTGAAGTATCAACAAACAAGCAACATAAAAGTCAATTTTGACAACTCGACATTTGTACTTCAAGTGGCGTCTCGTCGCGTTTTATCGTCATATCGTCTCGACTCATTTGAACTATCCATATTTGGTTATATGGCTATCCTCCCCCAAACACCCCGCCACCCTTCTAAATTGTCTATTAATGCCGTGTTTTTGTTTAACAATTTTACATTGTTTTAAGGCTCTCTCACTCTCACTCTCTCTCTCTCTCCGTCTCTCTGGTTTTGTGTAAATAACTTAAAATAGTATATACCACCCAAATATGTATGTTTAACTTTTCCAGGAAGTTATTATTATTATTGTTGTTGCTGGTGGTTTAGTATTGTTAGTGTCTCACGCCCAATTTTGCCATACAAAAAACGTTCATTTCTTAAAACAGAAATACTCTATCATCATAGAAGGCAATACTGATTACTAAACTTACATACACATGTATGGGTTAAGATTAAGGATTGAGCAAGTTTTGTAAAAACTTTCATTTCCTTTGTCTAAAATGAAGTATGTCACCTGTGCCAAGTCGACTTCTAAAGGATCTTGTTCATAAAGAACTATATTATTCTTTAATGGATTCAGTTCTACTTCTCTTTCTCACTCTCTTTTTTTTATACCATACACCAATAGGGTGAAATGGTATATGAAAGTCGCCAAAATGCATGTAACAGGCAGAAGGAAGCTTCTCCGACCCCACAATATATTCTTGATCAGGATCAACAGCCGAGTCGATCTAGCCTTGTCCGTCTGCCCGTCCGTCCGTCTGTATGAACACCTAGATCTCGGAGACTGTAAAAGCTAGGGCCACCAAATTTGGTATGTAGACTCGTATAGTATGTAAATAGGTCAAGTTTATATCAAATTTTTGCCACGCCCCTTTCCGCCCCCGCAATTTAAAAAAAGGCGTTTATCTCAAAAACTATTCTAGCTAGAGACACCATATATGAATATGAATACCATAGTTTAGTAAAGTTTGCTTAGTAAATGCGCACATTATGTATATGTAAAGATTTTGCCACGCCTCTTTTCACCCCCGTAATTTGAAAAAACTCGATTATCTTCCGTACTTTTCTACCCTATGCAATCAAATTTACACTTAAACACTTAAATTTGATACTAATATACAGCAAAATACCAAATCTGATCAAAATTGAACAAAAAATAGACGAGTTATGCATATAAAAGTTTTTCCATAAGGTCGGAGTTGGCCGTTGGCTGGTGGGGGCGCTAGGGTGCTCTTATGCTTGAGTGAGCGAGATACTAAGATATGTTTGTAAAAAGCATGTGAAAATGCATTTGTTTTATAAAATTGAAGTATTTGTTTTATCGGTGTATGGTATACCTAAGTCGGCGAGACGACTTCATTTTTCGGATCCGATTAATGCATAAGTTATGAGTCATTCATAATAAATCAATTATGTTCGAAATAAATGTATTTCACATTACATTAATCATTTGCACTTTAATTTTCTTTTTAGGAAGGATAATTGAAAAATTTAAAAATTGGTAAGTACTTTGTTCCTAACTCTTTAAATATTAATCGATAAACAATTAAATAAATGTATATTTTTATATATTTTTATTTTTTTTTTTTATAGAGTATCTAAACTTTTTCCTATTCCTGAATACATTAATTGGGATTTTTCTTAGTTTTGTTTTCCCTTGTGCGGAAACTGCGTTGCGTTTTCCTTTTTCTCTCACTATTTTTATGGGCAATTTGTGTTTTTTTTTTCTTTTTGTTGTTGAAGAGGGGGAAAAGGGCCAAAAGAGGGGTGTGACTAGAGTTTCTGGTACAACGAACTAGTGACAAAGAGATGAAGAGAAGATGATGATGGACCTGCCTCCCCGCGCTACTATTCAAGACCATTTACATTCGAGTTGAACCATAAATTTAGGCCAAGCAAACAAACAAAAAAAAGGTAATTTCCAGCTGACCTGCTCTCTCTTAACTGGGCAATTACATAACTTGTTTCTTGCATATGGCAAAACGTCGTATTTAATCTCGTTGCGGACTTTCGGATATGGGTTCAAGAGCAGGTCCAGATCCAGGTCCAGCTCCAGGTTCAGGTCAGACGTGCGTAAGATGGAACGAATGAATGGATATACGAATGAATGATTTAACGTTTTGCCCGGAACGTGCTTGGATATAAAGCACATATATCAAATTATATATTGCAAACCCCCCAAAACGAATCCTCAAATCACATATACATATATGTGCATATGCATATACTTACATATACATATATAATAAAATTAAATCGGGCATAAAATAATACATCAAATTGCCATCTAATCAGGCACGTTCCATGATGTGCCTAGGCACCATTTCATATCCAATTGCTTAAGTTAAGTGAAGAATTGAAAAGCCCAGACGACTTAATATTATGAGATCAAGTCTTTATATACATATATGTACATAGAATATTACAGTGCATATAACATAATACTTATGTATTACATACATACATATATGTACATGTAACTTGTTTGAATTCAAAGTCGAACACGTAATCTATTCATTTCTCACGCTTAATCTCTATCCTATGCGTTTTGAGTAGCGCTAAAACCTAGACCCATATATCAGCAAAACAATGAATGACCTGCGATGGGTTTCTCTATCTACATATATGTACATATCTCTGAGTATATAAGCACATACATACATATATAGATATTTATGCCCTGCCCTTCTCATCGATATGTACATACATTGCACTCATTTTCAGTGCTTTAAGCTCGGAGCTCAGAACTCGAATTACAATAACAAACAAAAAAAAAAAAAAAAACAAAAAAAACACCTTTTGAATCATTTGCATAAAGTTTCGTTTCATTTCGTTTCGTTTTACAAATTCATGATTCATCAGAGAATAATACCTTCAGCCCACCACCCAACTTCTCTCATTCCAACAACATATGTATACACAAAAAAATACCCAAACCCATTATTATATAGTATGTATTGTCAAAACTTGGACTCTCGCGCCTCAATTATAAAGAAATGAACTAAAATTATGGCAAATTGATGTTGATGATAATGCCGATGATGACGATGCCGATGATGATGATGAGCATGCGGGAGCCCACATCATCTGGCTATATATAGAGCAAAGTGGACGAACATTCTGACCTTTCGATAGCTAAGGCTTTTCCAGCTAAACGTGTGTGTAGGAGGAACAACATTAAGGGGGGATTTCTAATTGAATGCCCACAGAAAAGATATTGCAAAAATAGAATAGCGCAAATAAAATAACAACAACAGAAAGGAAACGTAACGAAAACAAAAAGCTGAAAAAACCAAGCCAAGTCAAGCCAACATCAAAGTTGATGGTCAAATGAATGAAGGAGTGGTCCGCTAACAGGAGGGTGGGTGGTGGGGCATAAGAAGGTGGTTAGGGGATTCTCTATTTTTATAGACGACCCCAAAGACCTGCCGCCTCTACCGCCTGACTAACCGAGTGAGTGACTGACTGACTGGCACGGGTTGTTGGCGTCCATTGCAACAGAGAAAAACAGAAGTCAAATAAAGCAAAATAAATGCAAAACAAAATTAAAAACTATAGGAGACAAAACAAAACAAAACAAAACAAAAAAAATAAAAATAAATTGAAACTAAAAACGTTTCGAGTCTCGCAGCGGCGGCTCGGCCTCTCTCTCTCCCTCTCTTTCATCTCATGTCTGACTGACTGACTAAATGACTCTGACTGTGAATGTCAGTTACATTTGAGTGCATCCGACGCACTCAGCTTGACAAGAGATGCCTCCCCCATCGGCCCACCACTCAATCTCAATATTTTTCCCTATCATTCTGTTTCGCTCCTTCTCTCGTCAAATCCCTCCCTCCCTCACTCGCTCTTGATCAAACCACATCCGCTATGCAAAGCGGATACAAAAATATCAACATACAAACAAACACAACAAAAAAACCAATGTTCGAAAAGACTTTACTAACAAAATCTACCAACTAAGTCGATTGGAAGAGCTACTTAAAGAAACCTAAGGATAGCTTTCGAATCTTGATCTTTATTTAGATTAAGTAATAGACTAAGAACACATATCTTATAGTTGGTATTAGGAAGTTAGGAGAAGATTTAACAGAAACAAATCTTGAACAACATAAATTAAAACTTGTATAAAACCAAATTAACGTATGGAATTCTGGAATTCTGAATTTCGAAATATTTCGCACGCTCAATTTAAGTTTTTTTGTTAATTTGAATGACTAATAAATATTTCAAAGAAATATGAATTGATTACATGGAAACATTATAATCATCTGTCAATTTTAAACTTATTAATACTAATTATTAATGTTTATTTTTAAATGGAATCACGCTTTGAACAAGAATAATATTATCAATCGTTATTATTTGTCATTTTTGAATTACCAACTCAAAACTTAATTTGTTATAAAATAAACAAATAAAGGAACTATATACATATGTATATAGGTAGATTTAGTTGACAAAAACTTCTATAAACAAATCAAAGACTTTAACTAATACCAAAATCTAGCATACAAACATTCATAGATGTTGAAGTAGTTGAAAATATTATGAAACTTTAAATTAAGTATAAACAATAGATTAATGGGCCTATTAGGCCTTTAGCTTTTTGGCGGTAAGGAGGTCTTCCGCATTTGAGTCAAACTTTTGACAGGCATGGGCAAAGGAGGGCAGCTGCCACCCCCTAGAGTGTTAAATTTACATACATTTTTCCAAGAACTCATTTAATTTCAAATAAAATTTCTTGCTTTGCCTCCCCTAATTTGAGTCCTAGCTACGCTCTTGATAACTTTAGCTATTTTCCACCCTTTTGGGCAATTTCTTGTTTGCAAGGAGCAATTGTATAAATTAGCGGTAAACTGAATAGCATTTAGTTAGTATTTACTTTCTAAACTAAAGGTTTCTGCCCGTTTTTTCTTGTCTTCTCATATGGTGACCCATTAAGGGTAATAAATAAAGGGTTAAGGGATAAAATCTATTGTAGGCTATTCTTTAAGTCTTTCGATATATCTTCAATTATCAAGGAGGAGCTACTTTAACTAGGTTAAGTACATATGTGTGTGAATAGTATAGTATATACCATTTACTCCTAGTCCTGCTAAATATGCGGTCATGAAAGGTCCTTGTCCTTAATTTATTTACTTAAAAGAAAAGGAGAGGAAACAATTCCTTTGTTGTGGGCGAATAAGATACATAAGTACTCAAAGCCAATAATTGTATTTTTATCCAAGTGTAAATAACATTAAAGATGTCATATATCGAGTAGACCGAAAACCACACACCCTTGGGTAAATATTCCATGTCCACACACACACACACACACACAGACATACTTAACTATTGATGACTCAAAGTAAAATACACAATTCTTTTTTCTTTTTTGATAGCAACATAAAAAGAAATCAAGTACAAAAACACTTTCGGATTCTGTATAAATGCAAAGGCGCGCATAGTAAGTAAGTAAGTACATATGTAGCTAAAGTAAATATTAAATTGATGTAGGTTCTAGCTAAATGGATTGTTTTTTGTTGTTCTTTGTTAAGCAGCTCACTGCGATGGGCCAACCACCCACCACTCATGGTGGGGGATGTTCATATTATCTCAATGATTCAGGGTATCCATCAGATTGAAATGAAGAACTAATTTTGTTCTCAGATGTATTTCATTGAGAGTTTTCTGACCTATCGACTGAGTTTAATTACATTTAGCTAATACATGCACACACACACATATGTACATACATACATAGATACATATGCGCGCCTTTGTCTTCAGATTGTTTGTTTGAATTTTTAGTTTAGTTTTGTTTTTTTACCATTTGAGATTAACTGTTGTGAAAATTGCTTCTCTTTGGTAATTTATGACCGTTCAAAAATGAAGGAAAAACAAAATCGATATTCCGATTGCTCCTTTTATAGACCACAGTTCCACCTTCTCCTTTTTCTCAGTTGTTGTTCTGTTGTTTTGTTTAGCCAGTAGTAGTAGTAGTAGTAGTAGTAGTAGTAGTAGCTTCACGGGATGATGATGTCGAGGATGACGATGATGATGTTGTTGTAGTTATTGTTGTTGTTGTTGTTGCTGATGAGTCAACCCACACAGCACTCACTCACACACACACACATACATATATATAAAGGAGTATTGGTGGTGGTGATGGCGGTGGTGGGGTACGTGTCCGTGTACGGATCCTTGGTGCAACCCCCTGCTCTGCTATATAGCCGTATCAAGGGTTCGTTGCACTACGTTCAATTGACAGAGACAGAGGTAAGTCTGGCCTAGCCTGGCCTGGTCGCTGGTCCTCCTCTAGTCCTCTAGTCGCTGATTCCTTCTTATTCTATTTTCGCTCTTTTTAAAACCGTTTCTCTTCTGTTGGCTGCTCCCCTCTATTAATCACTTTGTGCATCTCGCAAATGGGATGTCAGACAAAAGCAATTTCTTATGCATTTTTCTCAGATTTTTTCTCTTTTATTTTTATTTTTTGTATTATTTTTCTCTCTGTTTTGCTCAAGTTTTTATTTGTTGTTTTTTTTTTTTTTCTTATTTGAACAAAAACCACAAGAAATAATAATTATAAAAACATTAACAAAAAAAAAAAAACAAAAACCAAAAGGAATCAACGCACACACAAAATTGTCGCTTTTATTTTTTGTTGATTGCGGGGGTGGGCGGGAAGGTCGCGCGCACGGGACACACAAATATATTAGCTCTCTGGCTGAAACGGAGGAGCACACAACCGCCGCCAACAACTGTCGAAAACGCACACAGGCAGAGGAATAGAATGTTGTGCTGCTGCTGCTGCTGCTGGTTGAGAGAACGATTCGTTCTCCCTCCCCCATTATACACAGAAACACTTTTTGTTTGCATCAACTTTTGGATACCCTTTCGAGTTTTCATGTGATAGGCTAGACTTAAGCTATACTAGGGAATCAGGTGATAATGGCCGATGCTATGTATATACATATATCGAAGAGGATAGGATAATAAAAGGGATTTTTGAGATTATCTCGAGTGCAATTGAAGTTTAACCTTTTTAATATAATTCCCTTGCAAGGATGGATCAAGGGGTAAGTCTGGGGGGACTGGACACCCACCGAAATATCAATACTTTGAATCATTTTGTACATTTTCGCTAGTCTTTAAGCCTAACCTAAGTATCTTCGAAGTCGTCGGGCAATTTAAACAAATCCTCAAACTAAAAAACCATTCTCTTGGACAATTACTGAATAACCTAAGATCAAAATGTTAATTCTAGATCCAGTTTGTTGACTACATCATGAATGGATTCAATACATGGTGGGCAATACGTAACAAACTTCCTAACAAAGTGAATATAAGCTTGTTAAAAAAAAGGGTAATCTTTACTCATTTTTGAGTCTGCTAAATAACAGACTGCTAACTAACAGCAGTAACTAGCATTCATTCATGTCCGTCAAGTTAGCGACACTGTTAAACTCGAGTTAGCGACGGTCCTCTGTTAACCCTCTGTAAAGTTTTTTGTATTTTTATATTTTAAATTTTCAGCTATTTATTAACTTTTTTGAAACAAATAAAGCCTTAAATTATTAAGAATAGATTAAATTTTTGTTTTAATTCAGTTTTGAGGGTTTTTGAGCATTCCATGTATTGACAATTTCTTCACGAAAATGTCCTTTTTTCGTTTTCGTATAGCTCCAAAATATTGCAACGGCTCAATGAAGATTGAATGCCAGATTATTCCCCAATTATTCATCTATATTCCCACCAAGTTTAGTTAAAATTCCTCACACGGTTTTCGAGAAAATTGCATTTTTTTGAACCAACCATGATTTTCCCCATACAAAATGTTTCAAAAATTACGTCGACTTTATCGGGCAAAAACTCGACTATATGGTAACGGCTCAATGAAGATTGAATGCCAGAATTTAGGCATGACTGTCTGGAATACGTCCAGAAAATTTCAGCAAAATTCCTCGTAACGTTTTCGAGAAAAATGCATAAATGTGGGGGTACCTTCCGAAAACAATGATTTTTTAAGCAAATGCAATTCGCCAATGTTCTTCTTCTTCCTAAAATCTTTTAAATTTAATGGCCAAAAGCAAGAGATTATGAGACTGGTTCAATGTGATGATCATGGCAAAATATTTGGACAACTTTTAAGATAACTTTTTAAAAAAATTGCAAATACAAATGGTCATACATTGGTGCAAGCCTTATTTGTTTGCAGCAAATTTTTTTGCAATCGCACGACCATATGTACATATATGTATATATATACATAAAACCAGATTTGACAATTACATATTTCATTAACTTTATTTAAATTGTCTAGTAAAGTCTACATAAGTATACATATACTTGAATCTTATTTGTCAAAAATTCTTATTAACTAAAATCATAATTCATTGGTGCAGTCGTACCACTATACCAAACCCCCTACTTAAGCTAACCTGTATTTGCCTGATCCCCCTATCTCAGCGATGCTTGAGCGGCGAAATGTTTGAAAAATATTTTCCCGCTGAAGGTACCCCCACATTTATGCATTTTTCTCGAAAACGTTACGAGGAATTTTGCTGAAACTCTCTGAACATATTTGAAAAAGTCGTACCTAAATTCTGGCATTCAATCTTCATTGAGCCGTTACTATATAGTCGAGTTTTTACCCAACAAAGTTAGCCCATTTTTTAACTCATTTTGTAAGGGGCGAATTAAAGGAGGAAGAAGAAGAACATTGGCGAATTGCATTTGCTTAAAAAATCATTGTTTTCGGAAGGTACCCCCACATTTATGCATTTTTCTCGAAAACGTTACGAGGAATTTTGCTGAAATTTTCTGGACGTATTCCAGACAGTCATACCTAAATTCTGGCATTCAATCTTCATTGAGCCGTTACCATATAGTCGAGTTTTTGCCCGATAAAGTCGACGTAATTTTTGAAACATTTTGTATGGGGAAAATCATGGTTGGTTCAAAAAAATGCAATTTTCTCGAAAACCGTGTGAGGAATTTTAACTAAACTTGGTGGGAATATAGATGAATAATTGGGGAATAATCTGGCATTCAATCTTCATTGAGCCGTTGCAATATTTTGGAGCTATGCGAAAACGAAAAAAGGACATTTTCGTGAAGAAATTGTCAATACATGGAATGCTCAAAAACCCTCAAAACTGAATTAAAACAAAAATTTAATCTATTCTTAATAATTTAAGGCTTTATTTGTTTCAAAAAAGTTAATAAATAGCTGAAAATTTAAAATATAAAAATACAAAAAACTTTACAGAGGGTTAACAGAGGACCGTCGCTAACTCGAGTTTAACAGTGTCGCTAACTTGACGGACATATTCATTCTAGCTCTCTCCCAATGTTCTCTCTCTCTCTCTTTGCATTTTGCCTCTCCTTCACTCCGCAGTGAAAGTGGTTTAAGCGGCAATTGATTACAGTTTAATTGCGTCGGCGTATCCCGCATCTCTCTTGCTCTCTGGCGCGTTTCTTTTATAGAAATGTATCGGATCGTGAGAATATTAACACGAAAACGGGCTTTTCCCTCTCTTCCTGTTAAATGTTTTTGTATTGTTAACCCCCTATTTTTATTTTAGATTTTGCCTATAATTTTTCAACAGTGTGGCAACATTTTTTGAAATTTAACAACTGAAATGAACTGAATTTCAATTCAAAAGGAAATGTCATTTGTTATTCAGTCTGAAACATAATTTTTTAAGTGAAATTGTAAAACGAATGATCTGGCTGAATAAATTTTAAAGAGGTTTTTCTATTCTTGCAATCCTTAAATCCTTTATCGTCCTGTTTCCAAAGTGATCCCATTGAGATTGTGTCTACAACTTAAATAAGTTTTTTTTTTAAATATATTTAAAGGAATCCCTTTCCACTTTCTATTTGAATCGGATGACGATACCAAGAAAAGATCTTTAACACATTTAATTTGTTTTAAATTTGTAATCAATCAAAGTAAATTGAATGTTGTAATCAAATGTCGCAGAATAAGAAATATTTAGAGACATCTTATGGCAAAAGCAAAAACACAAATGAAATATATCTAGTATATATATGTATCGGTTGCTTTCGAGTTCATATGTATCTATATAAAGTCAGTTTGTAAAACTAAAAGACAAATGTTCATCTTTAATTTGTATACAAACATTTTCAATTTACAATTTCCTCTATTATATAACTTATGATTTAATAGATTTTCCATTCAAAAATTAAACCTGAATAAAACAACTTTGACAGATTTTCACCAAAAGAAATTTTTCAAAAATGTTTCGCTTCCAAATCAATAATATTATTGATGATCATCTTTAGGCATTTTACCTGTTTTCGGTATGGGAAGTCAAGTCGTGAAAACACGTGAACCCAAAACTTTATGATATAATTATGTTAATTGGAATATACCCCCCTCCCCCCAAACACACACACACACACATACAAAAACAGACACATATTGTCTCCAAGTCTTTTGTAACAAACATTGCTATAAAAGAAAGAGAAATCAATGAAAATATAAACACTAATAGCAATAAAAATGTAAAGAAAACAAAAATTAATAAACGTTCATTTACGTAAGCGAAGCAATTTAAACGTTTTGTCTTGTTTTGTCCCCAGAGGTGGGTAAACATATACAAACATACATACATAGATACATATGTATATACATGATATCAAGGGGGATCTTAATATTAAAATAACGTCAATTGATTTATTATCAAAACAATGAGAAACTATTTAAAGGCCAATAATGAAATTATAGAAACAAAATACATTGTAAATCGGGAAAAAAATAAAAACTGTCATAAAAGTAGAGTATAATATTAATAGAGAAATCGTTTTTAATTCTTTTATGACAATTAAAAACTTATAATTACTAAGACATTGTTTGATTTGCAACCTTTTTTCCTAAAATTCTTGTAAGCAATAGTGTTTATGTTGTATTTGTACATACACAGGATCGCAAATGAGGGATGGCAATTGTTAGCAATGGAAAAGGACTCATAACTTTTCATAACTTTTCAAAAATGTTTCCAAAAGTATGATAGCCAGTTCCTAGCTTAGTTCAGCCCTGTACATGCCCTGCTGTATCAAGAACAAGCCGGGAGAGTAGTCATTTAACTAGTTCAATCTTTGGGGTATAGAAAAATAATAGCTTATATGTTTAAGTGGTTTTTTTTGGTTTGCCTTATCTAACCAATTTCCAATGTAAACACCAAACGCATTTCAATAATAATAATCTCGATTTAAGAAGATTCTCTCTCTAAGTGAAAGTAATTACTTAGTGCTTCATAGATTTAAATATGACTTAAATTTGGATGGATATTGCAAATCAAAAGATATTGAATTGGCCATTCGTCTATCTTTTTGTGTTTTGTTTATCGTCAGCTTAATGCTTTAAGCAAATAGATTTCACATTCGAAATATTTATAGCAAAACGGGAGATGGAAATGTTTAGCACACAATTAACAAATTGAAATGCAGAAATCCCAAAATAAACCAGTTCAAAGACTTCTTTAAAGTCAATATTAGGCCAAACAATTAGCAGCAGACACAGAAGAGAAAAAAAAAAAACTTGAAAAAGATTTCATGCTTAAACCCTTTAGAGATCTTAGCTTGAGATACACTTTTTGCTTTCCACTTAATTTGAGTTTCCCAGAGTTATATAGATACATATATGTATGATGTGTACTTTCTACTACTCACCAAACTATCTGCCACATTTTGACTCATTATACTCCACACTGTTGATAATGACGCTGGAGATGATGACGACGATGATGATGTTGCTGATGGTTATGATGATGATGGCCAGCTGGTGCAATTACTTTAACTTTATCTTCAATATGCGTGCTAAGACTTTGGTGAGATGCAATTCCAGTTGCCGTTGCTGTAGCTATTGCTGGATCTGATGACTTTTTGGATCTGTTGGATACACGCATTTTGACTAACGACTAGCGTTGACAAAGATCAAGACAAAGACGACGATACACGTGTTTTGATTTTTATTTATTTATATATATGTTGTGATTGTGCAACTAGTGTGTTGTTGTTGCTGCTGCTGCTGATGTTGGCCCAGGCGGATGCGACCAAACTTGCAATCGTGCTTTGCGACACAAATTTCAACTGTAAGTAAGAAAGCGACAACGAAAATAAATCAGTGAAAACCATTCCAAGTTAAACGCGTTTTCTACATATGTACGTCCAACTGTCCATACGCACACACATACATATGCATGTCTGTTTGTCCGTCTGTCTAAAGGAAAGTGCCCCCCAACGTAAATGAAATGGTCAATAAAAAAAGCCAAAAAAAAAAAAAAAAAAACCGAAACCAACAAAAACCAAGAGAGAGAAAAAAGTAGTCAAAACCATAGCGACTTGGCGCGACCTCCAGCCATAACTTAAGCTAGCTGAAAAATGTAATTTGAATGGACCGTGCAGCTGATTTACGATATTAGACAAAAGTTACATACCCCACAGTGAACAGTGGGCCATACTAAGGTGTACAATTGTTTGTAAAAAACTCTTGAAAAGTTTAAAGCCTACGCGGATTTATGTGCTGTGAAACAAGGGGAAGGTTTGCTCCTTAAAGTATGCAATGGTCAGGAGAAGTATTCATTGATTTCAATAAATTTATAACTTTTCGTTAAAAAAATTAAACTTTTTACTTAAAAATTGTCTTCAAACAATGTTTGCTATGTTCTTAGAGTGCCTTTTGCATACTTTAGGGGTCAAAGTTTCCCCATATTAGATTCCTTTATGGATTTGGCATTAGTCTATATGTAATTTGTGATCTCACTTTTCATCCAGATGCTTTTTTTCTTCTTCCTATTGAAAATATTAATAAATTAACAGAGCGACAGCTTAACACTTAAATTATCTGGAAACCTTTAAAGATCAGATACCAAAATATCCATTCAAGTCTATTGAGTTAACAGATCCGAAAAATCAACCATATACATTTGTATAGATTTGAAGTGATTTTATGACTGAATTACTGAAAAACTGTCACTTAAAAGGTATTTTTAGATTAAAAAATAGAAATCTGTATGGATCTATTGGTTTGGAACAGATTCCTGGTTAGTTGTTTGTGCCACTTTCGATGTTTGATTAAAATTTTGTTATGTTTTTCGAAACTGTTTGTACTAGAAGGAACCACTGTGCCTTAGAGACGATGATAGTGACAGCTTCGCCTGTCATTCGAGCAAACCCAAATGATGAATTTCTTTTTTACGACTTATAATCGTAGTTGTATTTAGTACCCCCTACCTGCCTCCCCGCCTCAATCATTCCCTTCTCACACCCTTGTCTGTCTGTCGGTGTGCCACACCAATCACAGTGGTAAGATAGCGGTTTGGCGAAATATTTAGCAAAACGCAAAACGCTAATGAAAGTTTTGTTGTTATTGTTATTTGTGCACCACCAAAGAGTCGACGAGCTCTCTGGCCTTACCTTTACCTGGGCCATTTGTCGTGTTCGCATTTAGATTCCACGTTGTTTGTTGGCATTATTGGTATGTACATACATACATACATATGTATGTATGCATGCATGTATGTGTTCTGAATAGCTCAGAAACCAGAGACTACATAGAGACAGAGGCACATGAAAAAATGCGGAAAATGTTTGTGCAGACAAAATAACAATGGCCAAACACAGAACAGGTAAACGAATATCGTAAGTGAGAGCCAAGAGCCAAGTAACGTAATCAGGTGTTTTGACTTGGCCTGGCTGCTGAGAGACAAATCTTGTGAGCGTGAGTGGGAGAGAGAGAGAGACAGAGAGCAGGTCGTGAAACTGACTAACATAATATCGTAAATTCTAGTCGAGACTAGAGCGCAAGCGTAAATGACGGCATTACCACAAGAATTCGATATCAAATAGTTGAGATATGAAGTAATTGATTGGGCCTTAAAGCTAATAGTCATCATATACATTTATGTATATTTATATATAATGGAAATTGCATTTGTATATGTACATACATGTAGGTAGATAACTGTGTACATTAGAAACGTCTCTCATTAAGGGCAAATCTTGTTGGTTTTCTTCTTTTGCCTGAACGCAGACAGAATCATTAGAATCATCATCACCTTGATTACCTTGGGCACACTGACCCTGTATATTGCATGACAACAAACAGACTCGGCTAGTGTCTGAGCTCTTAATTATGGCCAGCAACTGTCCGCCCCTGTCTTTAATGCTCTAAGAATCTAAATTCATTTGCATTTTAAATTAAAACAAAAACTTTAGCCAAATTGTCTGTCATCTCACTACGAAAATGGTTTTACTTTGTGTTTCTTGTCCATCATCTAACTACGACCAAAGTTGGTCTTATACCATGCATTCATGGGTTGAAATGGTATATCAAAGTAGCCCTGAATCATATGTATCAGACAGAAGCAAGCATTTCTTACTATTACAGATGAAAAGCAAATGCTTAAACATTGAATTCAATAAATAGTTGTTTCAGTCGGTGTGATGACTTATTTATGCAAGTACTTAACAAAAAATTACTCATACCATGAATACTATAGCTAATTACTTAATAATTCTTATAAAATCGTATAGTTTCCTCAAATTCCTATATGAATCAATTTCAATCAAAGTACTTTTCGAGTTCCCATCCAATGCAAGATACCTCAAATTAAGCTTGCTCAACTTCTGACCTCTAAAAGATCGTATTCCTAGTCCGAATGGTTATTTATATAGACCTTAATATAGTAATTCGACTTTATCACTTAACCCTTGACAGTCATATGATTTTACCATCAGTTTATTATTCGTCTATTCGACTAATTTCAAAACGTTCTCGAAAAACGATGATTAAACATTGAATCATTAGTCCCACTTATTTTTGTAGATGATCCAGAATATATATAAACATCGTTATATATATTCGAATGAATGTACCCTTTTTGCCAGAGTATAAAAAGAAAATGACGCGCGTTTTTTTGTTGTTGTTATTTTTACACCTTCACACAGAGCTCAGCTGTGACCATATACGATATGTAAGCTATACAATATTATATACTATATATGAAATGATATATGGCACAATGCTCTGCTTAAATTGTGTTTCTTTTTGATTTTATTCCTCTCAACATTTGTGTTTAAAACAAAAGCGAACAAAAAAACCAGACGGCCGGGGCTAACTTCGACCGCGTCAAAGTTTGTATACCCTTGCAACTTTTTTGGTAACTCCTTCCTTACCTATTAGCCATCAATGTGGAAGAACGTTTTATCTAAAAAGGCTTATGTTTGCGAAAGAATGGCCTACAATCATAGGAAATAACGAAGATATTGAACAAAGTCACTGTTTTCCACCGATCGTTCCTATGGGAGCTATATGATATAGTCACCCGATCTTGATCAAACTTGGCACAGTCATTAACAGATATACTAAACTAACAAATGTTTAAGTTGAAAGCAATCGCGGTAAAAGTAACGAAGTTATTTACAAAAGTCACTGTTTTCGACCGATCCTTCCTATGGGAGCTATATGATATAGTCATCCGATGTTGATCAAATTTGGCAGAGTCGTTTATAGGCGTAATAAACTCTCTAATATTAAGTTTCATCGTAAAAGCACAGAAATTAACGAAGTTATTGAGAAAAGTCACTGTTCGTGACTTTGGGGTTTGTATGGGAGCTATATGATATAGTGGTCCGATCCAGCTGAATCCGAGATATACAACGCCTGCAGTATATACAAGCCTACGTGCAAAATTTCAGCTCTGTAGCTCTTACGGTCTAGGAGGAGTTTGCGTTGATCCAGACGGACGGACGGACGGACGGACGGACATGGCTAGTTGAACTCGTCTCGTCGTGCTGATCAAGAATATATATACTTTGTATGGTCGGAGATGCTTCGTTCTATGCGTTGCACACTTCTGACCAAAATTAATATACCCTTTTTGCAAGGGTATAAAAATACGTAAGCGAATTTTGGGCAAAAAGTTCTCTCTTACTCTCTGACTATGATCTCACACACTGTTGTTCTCCCTTTATATTTACGATATCAAATCGAAAAGAAAAAGGAAGCAAGACAAGGGGGCAACTGGAGGTAAGGGAAGTGAGTAGAAGATCGACATCGGCCGACAAAAAGCAGTTAAATCTTTTTATATATATATAGTTTTGTGGGATTTTTGTTTTTAGGTTTCTTTTGTAGCTAAATTTCTGTTTTTCGGTTGTTTTGTTTTTCTGTTTTTGGCACTTTAACACTCGTTTTGGACGTGTTTTTTGTTTTGCTTCTTTTCGGTTAACATATAACAACAGAGCGAAATAAAACTTTGATATAATTTATCTGTTCGTGATTGTCAATTGTACCGAGTAGTTGAGCTGATAATAAAAAACATACATACAGATACATAACTACTTAAATACTTTTCACTTTGTTAACAAATTTGTGCATTTTGTGTAGATTTTTGGGGTTTTGGCTTCTAGCCGGATGATCTTTTCTACGTGATCGTATGATTTCACTCACTTTGAATAGGTTTCTATAACGAAATTTCCCATATCGGAGTCGCACCTTATAGTTAACTTGGCTTTGGTTGGTTTTTTTCGTCTCTTGGAACAGCAGCTAACAAAAAATAACAATAATAAAAAAAAAAAAAACACACACGTTGCAATTGGCAACTGGTTTACAGCTATGCAACGGCACACACACATACACACAGACCCAAACACACACACACACTCACACGGATGCAGATACACACCGCACACACACAAACAGATGCATCTACCTATGTGAAGACACAAATACTAGCACAATCCAAATTACAGGTGTGTAAATGCCAATTTTTTTTTTTTCTTTTATTTTAACTGAAATATATATGTATATATAAAATGTATATACTTAGATAAATTCCTGTATTAATTATTTTTTTTTACCTTTTGCATATTTTGTTTAAACCAACTATTTGTGCACTTTTCTTTCACTGTTTTTTTCTTTTCTTCTCTTTTTTTAATAAAATAATAAAAAACAAAAACACACAAAACAAAAAAACTAAAATAAAAGGCAAAATTCGTTACGCTTTGGCAGACATTACGAGCCACGCTCCGCATCCGCGTCCCTCGCGCTGGTTGATCTTTATTTTATATGATTTCTTGTTGTTGCTCTTTTTCTCACTGCTGGTGACCCCGAACAAACGCACACCGCCGCGGACTCTCGGACTCGAACTCGGACTCGTCTATCTTTGGTTACACGTAGTTTGCGACTGAAATGCCATTTCCCAAAACCCGCTACCAAGCTGAAGCTGGCCCAGAAGACAGCTCTAACTGCCAGAGAGAGAAAGAAGGAGAGGAACAGAGAGAGACAGAAGTAAAGCAAGAGTCTTGTCGAAGTTTCTATACCCTATAACGTTTTTGCTGAACCAATTAGTTCAAACTCCATATACACACAATCGAACAAACAAACTAGTTTTTATCATGACTTTAAACGAAAACTTTTAGACCAAACTATTACAATGTATTTCAATGATTCAGAGATTTTACAGATTTGTTTAATCCAAAAGCTAGCCAAACTGATATGTACCCATTTAGCAAGGGTATAACAAAGAGTTCCAGAGAGAACAAGAGCTGCAGTCAATATCGTAACTCTAGCCAAGTTTCAAACCATTAGGCAAACAGCCTCAGCCAAGGAATAAACGAAATTTGCTTATCACCAAAAATGGTTTAATTGTTGGGCGGGCTGTGTATGTATGAAATGCTTGCCAAATATTTAATCAACAATTAAGACGCTTAATCTAAAACGGATTTTGGTTATAATCGAGATTACGAAATTGTTTGGGGAATTACATACATATTTATATATGTAAATATTATCTAACAGCAAGCGTTAAGTCGACTTTGATAGACTTTCTGGATCATGAATAGATATGCTAATGAGGTATAGAGTGATAGAATTCGCCCCGTAAAGCCTTTACCGATATCAATTCCAGTCTTATCTTCTGTACTTTACTTTACTTTATTTTTCACTAGTTTAATTTGTATGGGCTAAAAGTTAAGCTCATTCTGACTACCGATCACTATGATGTTCATCTCCTTTGTATCCATTATTGTTTAAATTTATGTCCGCTTTGTTAACGTTTATTTTAGTTATAACCATTTTGTTAAGAGCGGCGACTACATATAATTAAGAAGGTATTAAGGAATTTTTCATCTGTGTTGTTGCATTATTTCTATTTTTTCACATAATTTCTTAATATTTACGATTCCTCCTATACTTATAACATTATGCCATCAGACAATACAAAGAAAATAACGAAAATCTTTAAAAACTTTGGTTACTTAAGGTTTTAAAGCAGTGGTCGGCACGGCCCATTCCACGGACTAGGGCCTAGTTCTGCCGCAGCGCTGCCGCCTCACGTACACTGTAAACGCTCGTGTTTGTAATTTAAAGAGATCTGATTTGTGTTCGATTTAAAAATTCTTTCAAATTTTTGATTTTGCAGCTGTTTTGGCAGGTTGAACTTTACTCAGAATGAGTTTTCAAAAAAGAAAACTTTTCAACCGCATCATCTGAAATTTTAATTTGTTGCTTTCAACATCAAAGGCAAAAAAGGACAAAAAACTCGGATATTTAAAGTGTCGATTTCTAGTACGAAAAAAATTCAAATATTTTGTATTCTTTTTTCCTGAAAATTCCTAAATGGTAAGTATTTTATTTTATATATTTAAGTAGGTATATTATTAGTTTTTATACCCTTGCAGAGTGTATTATAAAATTGGTCAGATGTTTGTAACGCACAGAAGGAGACGTTTCCGACCCCATAAAGTATATATATTCTTGATCAGCATGAGAAGCTGAGTTGATATAGCCATGTCCGTCTGTCCGTCCGTCTGTGCGTATGCGTTTTACTCAGCCGTCTTAAGAGCTATCGGGCTGAATTTTTTTTCGGGGGTTTTTATTACCCGGCAAAAATAAAGTATGAAAACCATCAGGATCGGACCACTATATCATATAGCTCTAGAAGAACTAGAAGAAAAATTTTCATAAAAATCGAGTTATTTACATATGTGATAATAATGGATATAAAACCCCAGATCCCAAAATTTGAATGTGATCGGATAAATATAACACAGTCAATATAATAATTGGCTCTGCTCCCAGCTCTGCCGGCAGCGCTGCTTGCTGTCTACTACGTCTTTCGTCATCAACAGAGTACATGGATACACACACAGACGCAACGCTACATAAACTGTATGTGTATGCGTGCGTTGCTTTGCTTTGGAATGAGGGAAGAAGAAGAACAAATCGTAAAATAGAGAGTCGTATATTGATGAATTCAGTTGCAGAAAACAAATTTTGAACATGTAAAATTATTATTACCAAGGACTGCAAGGGTATATAAACTTCGGCATAGCCGATGTTAGCTTCTTTGATATTTTTAATTACACCTAGTTTTATATGTATAATTTCTTAAATTAATTTTAAAATATAACAAAAATTCGTTATCCTAGTGTTTGCTCTTCTTTTTCTTGGACTTGTGCTTTGTCTTGTCACTTTTCTTCGATTTTTTTTTAGATTTCTGTTTCGATTTTTTGGACCTCTTTAATTTTTCACTCTTGTGGGATTTTTTAGCTTTACTGGATTTGGACTTCTTAATCCTATCCGAACTGCTGTCGCTGGATGCATCAGTGTCGTCGCTGTCATTCTCACTATCATCGCTGGAATCGAGAGTCTTTTCGACCCATTGATCAGGCTTGCGTTTCCTTGAACCATGCTGCAGTAGAAGCTCTTGGAGTTTAGCATCGGTAGATGCCTCTTCAGTATCCACCAGCTGGATCTTTTGCTGAATGGTTGGTAACTTGGGCCCATAGAGATCTTCCTTTGGGACATCATCCATGGCTAGTTCTTTGTCGTTTCGTAATCGTTCTTCGCGGGACTTGTAAGATATTTTCAGTTTATTACCTTCGATGGGGGCGAATTTCGGAGGCGGAGTATCCTTGGACGGCTGATCCTCAGCAGGAGGCTTAAATAGGGCTGCAAATATGCCACGAGGTGGTGAATTATTTCTAAGAATATTTACAGCAGCTGCCGAGGATGTGGAGCTACTTGGCAGCCCTAAGGCTGCTTGCATGGCGGATAGTTTATCTTCGGGTGAATCCTCCACAGCATTTTCCACCACTTGTTCTTGCTCCTCGTCGCTATCGTCGAAGATGCTCTTGAAAAGATCGACTTTTTCCGAGATTGGACGATCCCGCGATTCATCTACAGCTTTCTCTAAGGGAGTTTTCGGCACAAAAGTGACTTTACTGGACGAGGGAGGAGGATCAATAGATTGCGAAGATTTCGACGCTTCCAAAACGGGAGGAGCTAATGGCACTGGAGCAGCGGGAGGTGTTGTAACTTCTTTCGGTTTCTCTATATGCTTGGGTATTATAGTTGGCGTTTGAAAATTCGCTTTGGTATTTATGGAAGTCTCAAGATAATCAAATATCGACATTTTTGGCTTCGCTTTCAATTCCTTTTCAGGCTCCAGCATTGCTCCACCAAAAGGTTCGGCTATATTGTAACGCTTGCAAAGAAGTGAAGACGGTTTCCACATGGTTTTCGTTCGTTCCATAATAATCTTTTTAGCTTCTTCAGGATTGGCGTCCTTAGCATTCTCCGCCTTATCTGCTTGAACCGAGGCCTCTGAAACGAATCTATCGTACATAAGGCCCGCCAGAGGTCGATAGATTTTTGCTGCTTGTATGAATTCTTTTTTTTCCATTTCTCGATCCCATAAAGAAAGTGTCACAGGTTGCAAGTTTGATAAAAACTCTGTAATCTTTGCGTCATCTTTGAGATTGGATTCCAGAAATTTTTCGTAACGCTGCTGTTTGGCCTCATCGGCGAGAAATGGCTTAAATCCGGCTTTGGGTGCCGAGGGAGCTAAAATAGAGTTAAAGAATGAATAACCCAAAAAACTGTGACATTAATATTCTGGCTATCTTACCCAAATCCTTGGTTTTTAGAGAAGCATTCTCTAAAATGGCAGCATTTGATTCTTTCACCTCTTTGGTGAGATCATCGATCGCTTTTGGCTTTTGAGACTGTTCCTCCCCTGTTTCTGTGATTATGCCACCCGTGGTAAAACTATTACCCTTGGATGTGATTCTTTCTAGCAATGATTTTACCTTATCCTTGAAGGGATTTTTCTTGGTGGGTTCCTCTGCTGATATGGCGGCTTCACCTAATAGTTTTGCTCTTTGGCTGGGATTCAAATCGTGCCTGCCAAGACCTGCCTTTTTATACTCATTATCCGCCTCCAATTGTCTGATCTTCTCTTTAGCCAAGGGTTCAAAGCGACTTCGACGCTGTAGCCAATTTCTAGGACTAAAATCTTTTGGCAGATCAATTGCAAACGGCTTCTGCGAAGATGCTCCAGACTTGTCTTCACTGAATCCTTCAATAACATGTCTTTGCTGGACATGTTGAACTTTTTTTGTTTGGGCTTCTTATTTTCCAAGGTAAAATCGTAGCGTGTCATATCATCGCGGGCATAGATATCCTCGTCCTCTTCCTCGAATGCGCCAACACCGAATGCTTGGCCTCTAATAGTTACTTTTTTTGGGATGCGATTTAGTTTCTAAATCACCAAAGAGATTAAACTGCTCCATGGCATTCGCTCCAGATGCGGATGAAGATTTGGACAAGATGGGATCACGATTCAAGCCAGAATAACTCATGCCAAATCGATTTTCTTTAGGTGTATAAAATACTGGTTCATAATCATCAGGAGCAAATGTTATATCCTCTTCATCGTCATCCTCATCGTCGTCATCAACAACGGCCTCGTCTTGTTGTTGATCTTCCTTTGGCTCTGCTCCATAATGCTCAAGAAGATACTGCTCCCTCTTGTTCCTCGTTTTAGCCTGTTGCTTCTCTTTCTTGGTTTGTCGTGGTCCCACACCCTGTCCTGGCTTCCAGCCCATGCTCTTGAGTATTCGCACTGCCACTTTATCTTTGACCGGCTTTAAGAGCTGCTCTAGCACAGGTAGTCCAGGAATTGGCCCCGACGCTGGTGCCTGCATTAGTTTTCGCTTCCTTTGACCTGTCCGCTGCTCTAGCTCGCTTTCCTTGGCGAACTCATCCCGTGTGCGTATTCCTTGCGGTGCAATACCAAATTCACCCAAATCCTCATTGTCCATGAAATCCTCTGGCCTCTGTTGAGCTCTTGGTGTGGCCTTCTCAGCGCGAGAGCTCTTGAAATTCTGTGGTGTCCATCCCTCCAGTGAGCCGACAGTATTCCAGAAGCCAGCACTAAAGCCGCCAGTAAAGGCTCCATGGAATCTTCGTTTACCATTTTCATCCTTAACCACTTGATCTTCTATGCCCAACGGTTTCTTGGCGGGTACTTCATCTGCGAGAGAATATTTGGAGACATATTATTTTTGAAATTGGTCAATATGGAGTATTTTACCTTTCTCCAAAGGATCCAACGGTGTTCCATAACGATGCAGGTGCTCCTCCTCAT
Organism: Drosophila tropicalis; assembly: GCF_018151085.1. Lineage (NCBI taxonomy): Eukaryota > Metazoa > Arthropoda > Insecta > Diptera > Drosophilidae > Drosophila > Drosophila tropicalis. The sequence goes on from NW_027173286.1 coordinate 43,676, forward strand.
CCATTTTTGTTGTTTTATTTTGAAAACGATTGATGTTTTTTGAGAAGTGTGACCAAAGTACGCAAATTAAGCCGTAAAAACAGCTGATAACTCGCAAAAGCAAACCAGTGCAAATCAAAAATTAGCCATAAAAACAAATTTATTAATTTAGCATAATAAAACTTATATATTATAAAATTAATAATATATATAAAATTTATATGTAATTTAACGTGTTTTTATAAATAAATTAATAAGTATTTAACAAATAGGTAGGTATATTTAAAAGTGGTGCAAAAAACATAGCTAAATCTAGCTTTTTAAATTCACAACACTGGCCCGCACTGCTGGGCACCTTAAATTTGCAATAAACCGTTAACGGTCATACTTAAACATTTTTACAAGGAAAAAAAGAAATTATTTTTATTAATTTGGAATATTTAGCTGCCTTAGCAGCCTTTAAATGGTATGTATCTATGAATTTTGCGGGTCCAGATCTACCAATTGGTAAGAGGGGATATTAGTGGGTCAATGCTGATGATGTCAAGTCCCGCTGAGCTCTTCAGCTTGATTCGTGTGTCTCTCTCTCTCTGGGTGTCTCTATGTGTAGGTGACTAATGATGTCAACATATTTTCTAACTTTCAAGCCGCTAGCTTAGACGAAAAGGTGAACAAAGAGCCGTGAATTATTTATATTGGTAAGCCGCTAATATCAAATTTCCATTCCCATCCATCTCATTGCCATCATATTCGCCAGAAGAAAACCGGGGCAATGTCGGAGAAGAACATTAAAGTGGGCGCCCGAGTCGAACTGACCGGTAAGGATCTGTTCGGCACGGTCGCTTATGTGGGCATGACAAGCTTTGCCGTTGGCAAGTGGGTAGGCGTGGTCCTCGATGAACCGAAGGGCAAGAATAGCGGATCCATTAAGGGTCAGCAATATTTCCAATGTGAAGACAATTGCGGAATGTTTGTGAGACCAACCCAGCTACGTGTATTGGTACCAGCTCCAGGATCAGCTGGTGGTAAATCATCCAGCGAAGATGTTAGTGGAACTCTTGCTACACCCACGCCCATGGCCCAACCCACTAAGGCACGGCTGAGCGGATCACGCACTTCACTTTCATCCAGTCGCCAATCATTATTAGGCTCTAGGACACAATTGACCACATCATTAAACGAGAGAACCGGCTCCAGCACCAGCATTGCGACCCGCAAATCCTTAGTTCCCCAGAATAGTAAGGACAAGGAGACTTCATCGTCATCGTCTTTGGCAGAGGGTGCAGCAGCAGCTGGTGGAAATGGAGGAAACGGTGGTTCTCACACCTCTTCAAAGCGTGCTTCCTTTGTGGAGACTGGATTCCTTGAGATACTTAAGCCCCAGTTTACACCATCGCAACCGATGCGTTCGCCCTCGTTTAGCAACCCAGCTCAATCCGGCGAGGACAAAGCCGCCCTTTTGGAGGCCCAAAAAACTAGCGCCGAGTTGCAAACTCAGCTGGCTGATCTCACCGAAAAACTGGAAACATTGAAACAACGCCGCCAAGAGGACAAGGAACGTTTGCGCGAATTGGACAAAATGAAAATACAATTCGAGCAATTGCAAGAGTTCCGTACAAAGATAATGGCGGCTCAAGCCTCACTTCAGAAGGACTTGCAACGTGCCAAACAAGAGACGAAAGATGCCATCGAGGCTAGAGAGCGTCATGCCCAGGAAATGGCTGAACTTTCCGACAACGTGGAGATGATCACTCTGGATAAGGAAATGGCTGAAGAAAAAGCGGATACCTTGCAATTGGAGCTAGAATCCCTAAAGGAACGCAACGAAGAACTGCAAGTAGATCTGGATCTCTTGCGTTCGGAGATGCAAAATAAGGCGGAGACATCTATTGGCAACATTGCCACCGAGGGATCCGCAGGCATGTCCACCTATGAATTCAAGCAATTGGAACAGCAGAATATTCGTCTGAAGGAGACTTTGGTACGTCTGCGAGATCTTTCCGCCCATGATAAACATGACATACAAAAGTTGAGCAAAGAATTGGATATGAAGCGTTCCGAAGTAGCCGAATTGGAGCGTACCAAAGAGAAATTGAGCACTAAAATCGATGAACTGGAGGCCACAGTCGCCGACTTGCAGGTAAGAGTGCGCATAAGGATGAACTCTTCCTTTCCTTTCTTGCCTTTATCGTTTTAGAATCGTCACAATTCACTTTTTGCATGTAGCTGCCACCAATCTCAGCTTTTCCCACCTCACATTTTATACATATATGGGCTTACATTTTAGTTAACTTGGCTGTGCGCTTTACTATCGCTTTTCCCTTTTTCCTGCAATGTTCCTCACCAAATTTGTGTACAAAAAACATTTCTCTAAAATTCGCTTTGAAAGTCTAAAAAAAATTCAAATTTTTTATTTCATTTCTTTTTGCTGGCCTAAAAAAAAAAAAAAAAGGAGGTAAATGCCAAGACCAAAAATTTTCAACATTTCCCTTTTGAAACCCCCCACACTTAATTTACATACATCCAAGAACTGAAACATTTCTTATATTTTTGATTATTAAAATTTTAAACTCGATTCAATTCCCCATTCAAAGGAACAAGTTGATGCCGCACTTGGAGCCGAAGAGATGGTCGAACAATTGGCTGAACAGAAAATGGAATTGGAGGATAAGGTTAAATTGCTGGAAGAGGAAATCTCTCAATTGGAGGCTTTGGAAGAGGTGCACGAACAACTGGTGGAGAGTAATCATGAATTGGAATTGGATTTACGCGAAGAGCTTGAAATGGCGAATGCGGCCAAGAAGGATGTATTGCGTGATCGTGATGCAGCCATTGAGACCATATATGATCGCGATCAAACAATAACCAAATTCCGTGAACTGGTGCAAAAGTTGAATGAACAATTGCTGGAATTGCGTGAGCGTAGCTCAACCAATGAGCAAAAATCTCTCCAAGATCCGAGCCTCAAACTGGCTAGCGAAACAATTGATTATAAGCAAATGTTTGCCGAATCGAAGGCCTATACCAGAGCCATCGATGTGCAATTGCGTCAAATTGAGCTAAGTCAGGCCAATGAACATGTTCAAATGCTAACAGCCTTTATGCCTGAATCATTTATGAATCGTGGCGGTGATCATGATTCTATATTAGTTATACTCCTAATATCGCGCATCGTTTTCAAATGCGGCATTGTTGTCTCCCAGACCCGAGAACGTTTCCCGGCCGTTGAGGCTGTCACACGGGAGGCTGTCACCCAGGGACATACCGTCCAGCAATATGCATTCAAATGTCGCCTCATGCACTATATACACAATTTGCAGTGTGCTCTGCATCAAATTCTATATGGTTTGAATAGCTGCCAGCCAGATACACTATTGCGTGCAGGTAGCTCGCTACCCGAAATGATTGCCCAAGAGAAGATTGTTGATGGCATTATTGAATTGCTGAAATCCAATCAATTGGATGAGAATAGCACAACCGATAATATTGAGAAATGTGTGGCCTTCTTTAATGCCATGAATTCGGTTCTTTTGGCTGGTGAGCAGCTATTGAATGAGACACAAATGATAAGAGATTGTGTAGCCTCTTTGAGTGCGGCATGTGAATCCATATTGAATGACACGGCCATTGCAAAGGTCATTATCCAAGAGGCTGGCAGCACAAGTGACTCTATGCTGCTGATTCAGTTCCTCAACGAGCATATGGAGAGCATTAAACAGCAGGTGAAATTAATCAAACGTCGCCTACCCACAGATCAGCATGTGATTAAGGTGGGTCTCTCCCAGCACAAGGTCGATGCTATTCGAGTTTTGGCCCAAAATATCAGTCGCATAATGTCGACAATGCATCAGGCGTCGAAACAATCTCTGGCTGCGATTGTCTCCAACATTGAGAGTGACAATGCAGCCGAGCACACTATACCTCAGGATAAATATTGGTCTCTATTATCAGCTGCTTGTGAACGTATCTATGAGCAGGACGATCGGGGTCCTACACACAATTTCAAAACACTCCTCGCCCAGGCGAATTCGGACCTACAGCATATAGCCCAACATTTGCTGGACAAAGAATATGAGATTATATCGGCTGCAAATGCTCTGCAGCAGCAGCAACAGCAACAGGTACCCGGTGGACAGCAACAGCGTCCAAATTCATTAAGTACACCCATCAATCAGAGGGCCCAGCTCATTAAAAAGCAATTGGAACAAAAGAACATTTTGGCTGCCACATTGGAGAATCGTGAAGCGGATATTAAGCAACTTAAATTGGCTGCCAAGATGAAGCAGAATGAACTGAGTGAAATGCAAATACGCAAAGATTTGGCCGAAAAGAAACTGAGTGTCCTGCAGGGTGAATATGAACATGCTGTCGATAAATGGAAATTGCAATATGAGGAGACGCGCCAGCAATTGCAGTTGAAAGAAAAAGAATTTGAGGAGACAATGGATCATCTTCAAAGTGATATCGATGCTTTGGAGAGTGAGAAAATCGATTTGAGGGATAAATTGAAATTGAATACAAGTTCAGGGAAAAATCAATCATCAGATTCGCATTCTTCGCATAATCTATCAACAGCTGCCGCTCACTCCACTGGAGTGGGTGGTGGTGGCAGTGCCAATGTCAGTTACTCTGCACCAGCTGGAACCGCCCCCCTGGTGGCTGAAGAAGTCCAGCTCCTTAAGTGCGCCTTCAATCAGGAGCGTCACGAGAGATTGCGCCTACAAGCCCAAGATATGCGTGCTAAACTTCAACAATTCGAGCCCCTGCATGTACCACAGCCTCAGGATCAAAAGATAAATGCTTTGGAATCGGAACTAACCAAAATGAAGCATGCCTGGGTGTTATCCCTCCTACAAGTGCAGGCCAATGGCATCCAATCCGGCAATATCGATGCCATAGCCCTTCAGCGTCGTCATCAACCAGTGCCGCCCAAAGCGGTGATCAGTTCGAAGGCTTCTCAACTGGCTTCCGACATCCTATCTGAATATTTGCATAGAAAACCGCATCGGGCGGCTCGTGGACAATTCGCGGCCTTCCCCACCGTCGATGTCAAGCGTGTGCTGCAGATATAATTTGAAAACTAGAGCAATAATTTAATATAGCATGTCGCACAAATTTTTGTTATGTTGCAAATGGCATCACAAATGCTTCTCTTGGGCCCCGGAAACCTTCCCCCTTTTGCAGCAGCTATCTTTTTGTCTCTTGCGCACTAAAGCTGAACAAGGAAAAACATTTAAATTTTCTTTGGAATATTGTGTTTGGTTTTTCGTATCTCTTGATATCTTTTTTTTTTTTTTGGTTTTATGTACAAAAAGAGTATATAAAATATTATATTTATTGAAACCTATGTGTTAGTGTGCGTGTGCTCTCCGAGCAGACCTCCTCTGAAACCTAACTCAAGCGAACATTTTATAAAACTAAAAAAAAAAGAAACTATAAATAAAACTGGTATTATTTATGATGAATAAACGAACTAATGTGAAAGACACTGGAAGACATATTTATGTAACTAATAAAACAAAGGAAAAAAACCAAAAAAAGAACTAATAAGGAACAGAAACAAATTAAATTTGCATACAAGTATAAAAATATATTTTGCGGATGTTGTATAATAAAATATATATATATATATGTATAATATAATATAATATGCATTTTTATTTTAAAAACAATGAAACATTAATATAATAATCATTAAAACTACCACGAAAACTCATTTAGTTATTCAAGTGTCAACAAAAGTAAACATACAAAGGTGTGCAGCAATTACGGTTGGGGGCTATATGATAGACCAAAAAACAAGAATTTTATTTTTATTGGTATCACAATGTAGTGAAGTGGTTCTCTGAATCTGTCTTAAAGTAGTCCACTAGCTACTGTCGAAAAATTGGGGATCCTAAATGCTTTATTGATGAATACACACGATAATCCCCAATCTTGGCTTATAGAATTCTTGACTGCAGACAGTGTAATTTGCTCAAAAGTTATGGAAACTTTGGTATAATCACCAAATATGAATATCCTTCATCAACTTTGGCAAATTTAAATACCAATTTTTGAGAATAGCAACACTTTTGACAAAAAAGACCTTAAAAAGTCCCTTTTGAAGCAGTGACAGAAAATCAGCACAAAAACAAGCGAAAAAATATGTGAACTTGAATTTAAAACCAAATTATATCCTCGAAAAAACCTTAGTCATTCGAACAAAGTATAAAATATTATAATTTTTCGCCTAATTTTCCTATTTTTAACAAAAATGGCGGCTGTACGATTTTCGGTGACAGCATGTTTTCGTACCTTTCGGAGTATTGATACATTTCAGGAAAAAATGGGATTGCCAATCCTGTTCTTGTTATATTATTAAAGTATTTTTGTCTACCTCTGTTTTAAAGCATATTTTGTACAAAAATGTTATTTAATTTAAAATTTATGAAACAAAATGTAAATCCACAATAGGTGTACGATTTTCAGTGACATTCACTGTACATAATATTTACTTTATATATTTTCAAGCATTCGAGATTGATTCTTCTAATAAAGGAAATGGAAAAAACTTCAAGTCAGTCATATATTTCAAGCACAAGTACAAATTTAGAATGTCCTTGACAAAAAAGTGACGCGCTTTTCTCATTTAATGCCCAATTTTGATTTTAAAATGCAAAGTAACTCTTTCAATGGCAATTAGCACAGAGGAATCCAAATCTGGGGTAAAAAAAATCTACCTATTTTTGTTCAGGCAGAAACACTGACTGTACATGTATGGTGAATTGGTATATTAAAGTCGCCAAAATGTATGAAACAAGCAGAAGGAAGCTTCTCCGACCCCATAAAGTATATATATTCTTGATCAGGATCAACAGCCGAGTCGATCTAGCCATGTCTGTCCGTCCGTCCGTCTGTATAAACACGCAGATCTCGGAGGCTTTAAGAGCTAGAGCCACCAAATTTGGTATGTATACTTGTGTAGTATGCAAATGTATAGAGTTAATTGGAATTTCGGCCACGCCCTCTTACGCCTCCAGAATTTAGAAAAAATCGATTGCCAGCTGCAATTTTCTGAGTATCGCAACCAACTTCTGCAGACCAATTAATCATATATACTTCTACTAAACTACCAAACTTCATTGAAATCGGACTAGAAACATGCAAAATATGCGTATGAACGTATTTTACTACGCCATCCATAAGGGCAGAAATTGCCGTTGGCTAGTGGCGGCGCTAGAGTGCTCGTGTGTTTGTATAGGGAGCGAGATAGCATATGGGCATATGGGATTAGGGCATGTTAAAACAATTTTATAGACATTAGGTATTTATTTCACCTGGTGTATGGTATACCCAAGTCGGCGAGTCGACTTACTTTATTTTTTAGTACTATTTCGGAAGAAAAAGGTATTAAGACACACCTGAAGAAAATCGATTTGGGGCGAGTATTGCATGAAGAAAAATATTTTAAATTGGCAGTCGACGAAAAGAAAAGGCACATTTCTTGTGGAGTTTTGTACTCTGTTTTTCATATTTTTGTAATATATTACATAAATAGGAGGAACAAAATCTGTATTACATCTGCCGCATCTTGAAGGAGTACTTGGAGGAGTAGTGATACCAAGAAATAAAGCGAGTCTTTCAAACCAGCAGGACAACTCCCCGATAGATCATTTTAGACTGCTTTCGGGAGGAGACCATGCAGCACCAGTTGATGACAGAAGACCGCGATTAATTTAAGTTGTTGCCGAACGCTTGAACTAAAAGAGAAAAAAAAAAATTATTATATGTATGTCCATTTAATGAAACACATAGCGCACCTGCTGCGAAAATACTGGATCATATCAAGAACCATTGTACAAGCAATGTTTTGAACTTCGTGAATGCCGTGCAAGAAGAAGTAAAGAAATCCTTAAAAGGGGCGGAGAGTGTGCCTCAAAAAACCGTTGAATGTGAGGATGATTGGGACCAGGAGCCCGATGTAGGAACCTATAAACCGCTACATTATTGTGATGAAAAATTGGTTGTTCGTTCCTTAAAGGGACAATCGCGGACTGTACGCCAAGAGTTCCGTCAGAACGAGCGCCGTCGATTTACCGAACTCAAGAACAAATAGACGAGGGGAAATAAAGTAAAATAAAAAGACATTTAGAAAACAGGACTAGCAATAATAAGGAAAATGTCCTATTGAAGAGAGATAAAGAATTGTTGAATTTTGTAATGTTTATGTTCGATTTATACTCACGAAAGCAGCCAGGATTAAGCAATCCGATCTGTATATCAATTAAAGCATCTTGAAAGTGTACTTGGAGGAGCACTGCCACCAAGGTCAGAAGCAAGTCGTCCAAACCGGCAGGACAACTCTGAGATAGATCATTTTCGACTCTTCACAAATGCATTTGGAAGGAGATTATGCAGCACCAGTCGATGACAGAAGAGTGCGATTACTTTAATTTAGCTGTAAGAAGTGGGCACAATTACTTTTCACTGACGATATCAATTTTTGGTTTATATTACCTTAAATTACGTTATTTGCATCAATTATTAGTAAGGAAAATGTATATTTCTTTGCTTGAACAGGACTAGCAATAATAAGGAAAATGTCCTATTGAAGAGAGATAAAGAATTGTTGAATTTTGTAATGTTTATGTTCGATTTATACTCACGAAAGCAGCCAGGATTAAGCAATCCGATCTGTATATCAATTAAAGCATCTTGAAAGTGTACTTGGAGGAGCACTGCCACCAAGGTCAGAAGCAAGTCGTCCAAACCGGCAGGACAACTCTGAGATAGATCATTTTCGACTCTTCACAAATGCATTTGGAAGGAGATTATGCAGCACCAGTCGATGACAGAAGAGTGCGATTACTTTAATTTAGCTGTAAGAAGTGGGCACAATTACTTTTCACTGACGATATCAATTTTTGGTTTATATTACCTTAAATTACGTTATTTGCATCAATTATTAGTAAGGAAAATGTATATTTCTTTGCTTGAACAGGACTAGCAATAATAAGGAAAATGTCCTATTGAAGAGAAATAAAGAATTGTTGAATTTTGTAATGTTTATGTTTGATTTATACTCACGAAAGCAGCCAGGATTAAGCAATCCGATCTGTATATCAGTTAAAGCATCTTGAAAGTGTACTTGGAGGAGCACTGCCACCAAGGTCAGAAGCAAGTCGTCCAAACCGGCAGGACAACTCTGAGATAGATCATTTTCGACTCTTCACAAATGCATTTGGAAGGAGATTATGCAGCACCAGTCGATGACAGAAGAGTGCGATTACTTTAATTTAGCTGTAAGAAGTGGGCACAATTACTTTTCACTGACGATATCAATTTTTGGTTTATATTACCTTAAATTACGTTATTTGCATCAATTATTAGTAAGGAAAATATTTATTTGCTTGAACAGGACTAGCAATAATAAGGAAAATGTCCTATTGAAGAGAGATAAAAGTGTTGAATTTTGTAATGTTTATGTTTGATTTATACTCACGAAAGCAGCCAGGATTAAGCAATCCAATCACAGTTACTCAGGACTCCAGGTCGTATTTTGATCCATTTTAAGTTAAACTTGTTTTGTTTTTTACTTTTTTACACTTTTCTTTCTCTCTTTTTTTTGGATTTATTTTATTGAACTGACTACTTCGAGCTCCAGTTAAGGAATGAATTTATGGGAAGCAATAATTCCCACTATGGCAATTTGGAGAAAGTCAAATTGGCAATGCCTACTAGATTACTTTTTGCTAAATTTTCAATGGTTGCTAGATTATAGAATCTTAACTTAAGGCCAGGCCCGGACTGGGACCCTAAGGGCCCACCGGGCATACAAGTTGAATGGCCCCCTATACTACATATATGCTTGAACAATGATTTCCGAGGCAAATGAAAGTTACACATTTTTAGGTTTTACACCAAGTTTGATCGTTTATCTTCTTTCAACAATGCGTTTCTACGTAGGGCGTAACACTCATCAAACAGTCAGAAGCTTTTCAAGTGAATTGCTCTGTAACGAAAAGGCGTTAATAATTCGTTCATCTTCAATTTGATTTAAGTTTTTTTAATTATGGGAAAAATGACACAGACTATAGCTTTGGTAGGAAAATCTATGGGAAAACTATACTATTATAGTACATTGAAGGGGCCCCTAAACGTCTGGGGCTCAGGCCTTTTGTTTATTCTATATAAGAAATATGAATTTTGTGTTCTGGACCATGGTTAAAATCAAATCAGTTCTCTGCTACGCAACATTTCTTCACTTTTGAAAACAATGTCTAAAGTTCCAGTAGCTTACAGGGCTTCTGAATTCCAGCGGCCCCAGCGTCCATCAGTCTGATAAAGAATATACATATATACTTTATGGGGTCGCAGAAGCTTCCTTCTGCCTGTTACATACATTTTGGCGACTTTAATATACCATTTCACTCTATGGCTGGATGGTATAAAAATCATGATTCTGCAAATTAAGTGTTTAGGTTCAGTGTTGAACAATGCAAAAGATATATAGCCTTACGTCAAGATTCCTCAATCTAGCAACCATTGAAAATTTAGCAAAAAGTAATCTAGTAGGCATTGCCAATTTAACTTTCTCCAAATTGCCATAGTAGGAATTATTGCTTCCTACAATTTCATTCCTCAACTGGAGCTCGAAGTAGTCAGTTCAATAAAATTAAATCCAAAAAAAAAAACAAAAGTGTAAAAAAGTAAAAAACTTAAAATGGATCAAAATACGACCTGGAGTCCTGAACAACTGTGATTGGATTGCTTAATCCTGGCTGCTTTCGTGAGTATAAATCAAACATAAACATTACAAAATTCAACACTTTTATCTCTCTTCAATAGGACATTTTCCTTATTATTGCTAGTCCTGTTCAAGCAAATAAATATTTTCCTTACTAATAATTGATGCAAATAACGTAATTTAAGGTAATATAAACCAAAAATTGATATCGTCAGTGAAAAGTAATTGTGCCCACTTCTTACAGCTAAATTAAAGTAATCGCACTCTTCTGTCATCGACTGGTGCTGCATAATCTCC